>NC_133326.1:655952506-656194121 GCF_042186555.1 Aquarana catesbeiana
CCTGACGGGGGGGGGGGGGGGGGGGGGGTGTCTGTGCTGATTGTTTTTCAGCACAGCCCCCCCTCGGATCCTACCCAGGACCACCAGGGAAGCCGCCCATGACCACCAGGGAAGCCAGCCACACTGGACCACCAGGTATGCCCCTTAGACCCCCAGGGAAAAACTAATCAGTGAAAAGGCAGCTGCCAATCAATGCCCACTCCAATGCCTACCACTGCCAGTGCCTCCAGGGATGCCTATCAGTGCCGTGTATCAGTGCCCATCAGTGCCACCCATAAGAACCCATCTTTGCAGCCTATCAGTGCCACCCATGAGTGCCCACCAGTGCCGCCTATCAATGCCCATCAGTGTTGCATATGAGTGCCGCATATCAGTGCCCATCGTCAGTGCCCGCTCATTGGTGCCACCTCATCGCTGCCGCCTTATCAGTGCCCATCAGTGAAAGAGAAAACTTACTTATTTACAAAATTTTTAAACAAAAGCAAAACTTTTATTTTTTTTAATTTTCAGTCTTTTTTTTATTTGTTTCGCAAAAAATAAAAATCCCAGAGGTGATCAAATACCACCAAAAGAAAGCTCTATTTGTGGGAACAAAATGATAAAAATTTAGTTTGGGTACAGTGTAGCATGACCGCGCTATTGTCATTCAAAGTGCCACAGCGCTGAAAGCTGAAAATTGGTCTGGGCAGGAAGGTGTATAAGTGCCCGGTATTGAAGTGGTTAAAATAGAGAGGGGTACAGTTTAAATAAAACCAAAATTGCCAAACAATGTCCTGAAACGCTGTACCCAAATATAATGTCCCGTCCCCCCCCCCCACACACACAATTAGTGCTTTCTTTTGGTAATTTGATCACCTCCTACGGTTTTTATGCGTTAGAAATAAATAAACCCGACAAGTTTTAAAAAAACAAAAAACAAAACTTTTTTTACTTTCTGCTTTAAAACCTATCCAATAAAAAAATAGAATTTCTTCATCAATTTTAGGCCAATATGTAATATATATATATATATATATATATATATATATATATATATATATATATATATATATATATATATATATATATATATATATATATATATATATATACACACCAAGTGACACTAATACAGTGATCAATGATCAGTGCTAAAAATATGCACTGTCACTGTACCATTGACACTTGCTGGGAAGGGGTTACCAGGGGCGATCAAAGGGTTAACTGTGTGCCTAGCCAGTGCTTGTGTACTATGTGGGAGGCGCTTTTACTAGCGGAAGGCATGGATCCATGATCTTTCCCTACTGACAGAATGGCAACCTGTCTTGTTTACGTAGGCAGATTGGCGTTTTTGGCTCTCTGCCTAAAGATCAATGGGTGTGGGTGGGCGGACATTGAATACGCGGTACTCAGAGATCAGCTAGGGTAGCGGGTCCCTGGCGGCACACCCCAGACCTGGTAGTGCAGGATGATTAACTAGGTAAGTTATACAGTCAGCAAGCGGGTTAAGATAGAATATATAGTTTTCCTAAACGTTATTGCCTCATGATTTATTCCTATACAGAAAAATACCCATTGATCTGCCAGAAATGCTTCTAATGTCGTGTACACACGAGCGGACTTTCCGGCAGAAAAAGTCAGATGGAATCATCCCGTCGGACATTCTGATCGTGTGTGGGCTTCATCTGACTTTTTCTGTCAAATTCTAACAGACCTAGAAATAGAACAAGTTCTAAATTTTTCCGACGGAATCAACTCCTATCGAGAAAACCGTTCGTCTGTATGCTATTCCAATGGACCAAAAACGACTCAAGGGCAGCTATTGGCTATTGAACTTCCTTTTTCTAGTCCCATCGTAAGTGTTGTACGTCACCAGGTTCTAAACAAACGGACTTCGGTGTGATCGTGAACTGTGTTGTGTGTGTTCTGAGTGCCCCCCCTCCCCCCAACATTTTATCACTAGGTGATTTTGCCAGTATTTATTATTTTTCCCCTGCCCGTCATGTGCAGCCTCACCAGTGCCCGTCATGTGCAGCCTCACCAGTGCCCGTCATGTGCAGCCTCACCAGTGCCCGTCATGTGCAGCCTCACCAGTGCCCGTCATGTGCAGCCTCACCAGTGCCCGTCATGTGCAGCCTCACCAGTGCCCGTCATGTGCAGCCTCACCAGTGCCCGTCATGTGCAGCCTCACCAGTGCCCGTCATGTGCAGCCTCACCAGTGCCCGTCATGGGCAGCCTCACCAGTGCCCGTCATGGGCAGCCTCACCAGTGCCCGTCATGGGCAGCTTTACCAGTGCCCGTCATGTGCAGCCTCACCAGTGCCCATCAGCCTCACCAGTGCCCATCAGCCCCATCAGTGTCCATCATATGCAGCTCCACCAGTGCCCATCATATGCAGCCTTCCTGTGCCCGCATCAGCGAGGATCTCCGTGTGTCACGGAGCTGGATTTGAATTGCCAGGGCCTCAGTAACAATTTTCCACCTCCTGTAATCACATCACGCTGATTCAATGTCCCACCATTGGATCAGTGTGCCGTCTATCACAGGAGGCGGGACATTGTTACTGCGGCCCGGCAGTTCAAATCCAGCTCCGTGACACACAGAGGGCGAGAGGAGGAGGGAGTGGAGGACTGGGCGGCCCCTGGGGCAGACCACGCCCCCTTTCGGTATTGCCTGTTTTTTTTTTCATTCGGCCAAATGAAAAAACAATTTTCAGCTGATAATTTTCGGCGTGATGGGTGAATCTGCTTGGGTTTGATTTCGGTTCACATGCAAAAATCTACAGATAGTGAACTTTAGTGCAGACCCCGTAATATTCTTGAAAATCAATTCTCTCCATTTTCAAGGTTAATAGAAAAAAATTGTCAAACAAAGAGCATGAGATTTAAAAAAAATAAAAAAAAATACTATTTAGCAAAGAGCGGTTCTTTTAAATAAGACTTTAAGAGCGATGTTAAAATGCTTGGGGCATGCCTTACGACACAGTGCAGTGTGGTGCAATTTGAGCCCATTCATTATGAATAGACTTTTTAAATCGCATGTCTACCATGCCTACTTTTGGAAATGCACTGCAACAGGATTGCATGGTACTTCTCTACCATGCGCAATAATGCAGGCAAACGCTGCGCTTGCAACCTCCGTTTGGTGCGTCGTTAACTAAAATACTTCCGACGCTATAGTCAAAAGATGGATACAACACGGGTCTCCAGTTTTTGGAGGATGTCCATGGATGTCCTCCCATCTGCATGCCTCCCACATGCCCCCTGGGGCACGCATTGGGCACGCTTAGTTACCACTGTGTTTGTTAGACACAGCTGATCAAAGAACAGGGTAAAGGTCAATCATAGCAGCCTTTACCATGCGATCCGATGCAGGCAAACGTACTGCACTTGCAACCTGCATTTGGGGTGTCGTTAACTTAACCCCTTCCCGCACTATAGCCAAAAGACAGGTACAGTGTGGGCCTCCAGTTCTGGGAGGACATCCGTGGACATCCTCCCACTTGCGTGCCTCCCGCATGCGCCCCAGTGCACGCATTGGGTGCGCTCAGTTACTACTGTGTCTAAAGGTCAATCATAGCCGCCCTTTATCGTGTGATCAGCTGTGTTCAATCGCAGCTGGTCATATATAAACTGACTTGCCGGTTATCAGCTCTCCGTTCCTCACACAAAGACAGCATGTGAGGAAAAGGAGACTTAATCTGACAGGGTACAAGTGAGTACATTGTTTACACTCATAATCGGGGCACTGTGCAGGCTTGTCGGTGCCCGTCAGTGCAGGCTTGTCGGTGCCCATCAGTGCAGGCTTGTCAGTGCCCATCGGTGCAGGCTCGTCGGTGCCCATCGGTGCAGGCTCGTCGGTGCCCGTCAGTGCAGGCTCGTCGGTGCCCGTCAGTGCAGGCTCGTCAGTGCCCGTCAGTGCAGGCTCGTCGGTGCCCATCAGTGCAGGCTCGTCGGTGCCCATCAGTGCAGGCTCGTCGGTGCCCATCAGTGCAGCCTCATCGGTGAAGAAGAAAAAGGAGAGATGATCTGATGGGGTACAGTGAGTCTAATGTTTACACTGATAATCGGGGCACTGTGCAGCTTATCAGTGCTTCTTCATCAGTACTTATTAGTGCCCATCGGTGAAGAAGAAAAAATTACACATTTGCTAAATTTTATAAAACAAACTTAAGAAGTTTTTTTTTCGTTTTATTTAGCAAAAAATAAAAACCCCAGTGCTGAATAAATAATACCAAAAGTAAGCTCTGTGTCTGGAAAGAAAATGATAAAAAATTTATTTGGGTACAGTGTTGCATAACCGCACAATTGTCATTCAAAGTGCAATAGCACTGAAAGCTGAAAATTGGCCTGGGCAGGAAGGGGGTGAAAGTTCCCAGTATTGAAGTTAACATTGACACCCGCGGCAGATCACAACTGCAGTGCGTTTTTTTTTTTGTTTGTTTTTTTTTTTTTTTTTAACGTGGTGCAGGAAACGCGCACGGAACGCGGGTTTCCCGCACTGCCTTCTGGTGTGGACAGGACCTTTTTAAAATGTCGCCTATGGAGATTTTTAGGTACCATAGTTTGGTGCTGTGCCATAAGCGTATGCAATTTTAAAGTGTAACATGTAGGGTATCTATAATCGGTGTAACATATTTTGTTTTACAAATAAATTGGGCATTATATTGTGTTTTGTGTTCACTTAAACTCATTAAAATGTATTTTTTGCATTTGAAAACCACTGTGCAAATATCGTGCAACAACAACCATTTTATTCTCCAGGGCCTCTGCTTAAAAATATAAAACATTTGGGGGTTCTAAGTAATTTTCTAGCAAAAAAAATACTGATATTTTTTTTTAATTTTTTTTTTTATATGTATGCAACAAGTTCGATTGGCCCAGGCTCGAAATTGTTAAAGTGTCTGCACCCAAAATTGACATGCCAATTTTTGGTAAACACCTGTGGGCATCTACCTTCAGATTTCATGCCAGAGAGCAGTGACCCTTTAAAGTTCTTTTATTAAGCGCTGCTTGTATCTAAATAAGATATTGAAGTTATCATTTTATGGCCATTGCAAGATTTTCTGCAAATGAAATAAAAGCAAGCCTCGAGGCTGTGTAATTTGTTTATCATGCAATTTTACATTCATTGCTGAAATGAAATTTTGTTTGCTGCTTTCAGACAATCGTGTACAATATCCTGTGGGATCTGAAGTTTCTCATGAGGTTAGTTTTTTTTTTTTTTTTTTTTTTTATTTACGGTCATTTGTTTAATCGCTCTGATTGTTTTCCATCTTTCTTACTGCTTCTGTCTTTCACTAACTGCTTTGTTGGGGTTCAGAAGGGAACATGCCTGTCCTGTTCATTAAAGCCAATCAAATTCCATCTGTCATTTTAATTGGGGGAGGTTACAAAATGATACGATCGTTGGACTTATTACTGTTCTGGTACAGTTTATCAGTGTTTGACTTAGGGTTACTAAACCCACAATAGTAAAATCAGTGTGTATATGCGGTAATGCATGCTTGTTATATTTACTGTGGAACCTAAGGGGTTAATCCTCCACATTGTGTAAAAAGGTTGTTTGAGCCTGTCTTCTCTGATCCTCCCCTCCTTCCACTGTCCCCAAATTTCCTGATAAAGAGTCTATGGAGTCGCTCTGCACATGCTCAGCTTGGTGTGTATTGCTAGAGAGTTTTCTTTTTCCTGGGAGAGTGCATGTGATCAGCACAGGGCCAATCAGCACTGTCCAGACAGAGAGGGTCAGGGCTCCTACAGCCTCATAGGACAGTCAGAGGAGAATGAAAACTCCTCCTACAAGCTTTAACCAGACACTGATAGAAGTCACATGACTGCTATATACCACTGATGAGAAAAGGTATTTAGCAGTTTATATTTACTAAAATTATTGCATTTTCATGTTCTGTGTACTGTGGGAGACCAGATATAGTGAATGCCGGGTCCTGGGTTTAGTAACACTATCTGGTCTCCCACAGTACACAGAACATGGAAATGCAGTAATTTTAGTAAATATAAACTGCTAAATACCCTTTCTCATCAGTGGTATATAGCAGTCTTGTGACTTCTATCAGTGTCTTGTTAAAGCTTGTAGGAGGAGTTTTCATTCTCCCCTGACTGTCCTATGAGGCTGCAGGACCCCTGACCCTCTGTCTGGATGGACAGTGCTGATTGGCCCTGTGCTAATGACATGCACTCTCCCAAGAAAAAGAAAACTCTCTAGCATAACACACCAAACTGAGCATGTGCAGAGTGACTCCACAGGCTATCGGAAAATTATTTGGGGACAGTGGAAGGAGGGGAGGATCAGAGAAGATAGCCTTTCACACATTGTAGAGGATTAACCCCTTAGGTTCTACGGTCAGTATAACAAACATGCTTTACTACATATACACACTGATTTTACTGTTGTGGGTTTAGTAACACTTTAGGAAATGACCAACTACAGAGAATAAACTGCACTATATTACATTTGTATTTCTGGGGTTTAGACGCACTTCAAGATGGAATATTCCCATTTTTGCAAAACAAACATGACCGATGCCGCATGAGTCACATGTTACATCAGATCTTCATTTTTTTTTTTTAATCTCTCCATTCTTTGATTTCTGAGGCAAGGAGTTCAAAGTTTTTGCCTTGAACAATCTTTTAGCTGATAACTGTTTCTCCAGACAGTCTTGCAGACCTTTTCAAACATGATTGACAATCCTGAAATCAGATCTGAAAGTGGTTGTGAAGGCTGAAGGTTTTTCAAAAAACCTTCTGTGCTGCTCCCCCATGATGCCCCCAATAATCACCTGAGCCCCCTCTCGATCCAGCGATGTGCACAAGAGCCTCAGCTATCCTGGGAGTCCCTCTCCTCATTGGCTGAGACAGCTGCGGGAACCATTGGCTCGTGCTGCTGTCATTCACAGCCAGTGAGCCAATGAGGGGGGGCCGAGCCTTGGCTCTGTGTCTTATGGACGCATACAGCAGGGCTCGGGAGTGAGCACACACGAGTGACCCCATAGCAAGCGGCTTACCATTGGGGGGCACAGGTCAAGGAGGAGGAGCCAGGAGCGTCGGCAGGGGACCCAAGAAGGAGGATCTGGGATGCAAAACCACTGCATAGAACAGGTATGTATGACATGTGGTGTGTGTTTTTTTTTTTTTTTTTTTTTTTTTTTTTTTCTTTCTTTTTAAGCAGAACCTTTTAATACCACTTGAAGATTTGACTTAGATGTGACTAATCCATTCCAACACAAAGGGCCCAGTTCATTAAAGTATGTGAGGGAGGAACATTATTGGCATCCAATCAGATTTTTCCTTTTCTGTTTCCAGTATGAAAATGTAAATGGAAGACTTTTCAATTGGTCACTATAGAGGAAAAAGACTGCCTGGAAGTTTGCTCAGTGTGGTGTGATATAAATACCTTGTTTCATGTTGGCTTTTCCAACTTTCAGCTCCTCAATCCACCTCCTCATTTTAGCTGGCTCACCAAAATGGTTGTAAAGGCTGAAGGTTTTCATTTTTACCTTCATACATTTTGTGTATGAAGGTAAAATCCTTCTAAATGCAGCTCCCCACCAGGCCCACCCTTATACTTACCTGAGCCCAGTCTCGATCCAGTGATGTGCACGAGAGCAGAGGCTCCCTCGCTTCTCCTTGGCTCAGAGACGGCAGCGGGGGACATTGTGTCTTATCGACACACAGAGGCGGCTCGGAAGCGAGCCTGCACCAGTGCCCCCCCCCCCCCATAGTAAGCAGCTTGCTATGGTGGGTACTCCGCCAAAGGGGAGGGCCCAGGAGCGCTGGCAGGTACCCGAGAAGAGGGAGGATCGGGGCTGCTCTGTGCACAAGCTGTGATCTTCTTCGCTTTTCATTAGTCATCAACTAATTTTAGGAGCTGCGCTGGCACATACATATTTGTTATTTAATTAGGTGGCGCCGCCCCTTTTTTTTTTTTTTTTTTTTTTTTTTTTTTCTCTTGTGGGAAGTATGACATGTCTGTTAATAAAAAATAATAAAAAAAAAAAGCTTTAAAATCACTTTAACACGGTTTTTTTTTTTTTCTTCTTCTTCTTTTCTAGAAACATGGCATTGGGTGGCGGTCTCCTTCTGTTACTGGCTGAGTCCCGTTCTGAGGGAAAGTCCATGTTTGCCGGGGTACCCAGCGCAGGGGAGAGGTCGCCGCGTCAGTACATGCAGCTAGGAGGTCGTGTGCTGCTCATCCTAATGTTCATGACCTTGCTCCGATACAATGCCAGCGCATTTGAAGTAAGTAATAGTGAAAAAGGGACACCGATAAAGGATTTACATGATCACAGAGCTTATCTAAGGGCTTCTCAATGTGTTATGTGTGTCATTCTGTAGTTGAAAGAGGTGCAGGGCTGAGGTTAGTATTTTGGCTACGTGGCTTCCACTGAGGAAGGTGTGTGTGGGGGGGGGATGTAATGTATTAACCACTTCACTTCAGCCCCGGAAGAATTGGCTGCTCAATGACGAGGCCATTTTTTGCGATTCAGCACTGCAACGCTTTAACTGACAATTGTGCGACTCTGTACCCAGACAAAATTGACGTCCTTTATTTCCCACAAATAGAGCTTTCTTTTGGTGGTACTTGATCATATCTGCGGTTTTTATTTTTTGCGCTATAAACAAAACAAATAAATTTTATATAAAAGCGCATTTTTTCCTCAGTTTAGGCCGATATGTATTCTTCTTCATGTTTTTGGTAATAAAGATTGCAAAAAGCGTATATTGATTATTGGTTTGTGCAAAAGTTATAGCGTCTACAAAATAGGGGATAGATTTATGGCATTTTTATTATTATTTTTTTTACTATTAATGGCGGCGATCTGCGATTTTTTTTTTTTTTTTTTTTTTTTTTTTTTATTGAGACTGCGACATTATGGCGGACACTTTTGACACATTTTTGGGTCAATTGACAATTATACAGCGATCAGTGCTATAAAAATACATTGATTTACTGTATAAATGTCACTGGCAGGGAAGGGGTTAACACTAAGGGGCAATCAAGGGGTTAACTGTGTTCCCTAGGTGTGTGTTCTAACTGGGGGATGGGAGTGACTAGGAGCTGAGAGATCGTGGTTCCCAGCTTGTAGGAACTCGCAATCTCTCTGCCCTCTCCTCGCAGAACTGGAATGTGTGCGTTTACACACACACACACACACACACGTCCCTGTTCTGCCTCTCGTGCCCACGATCGCTCAAGGCCGGCGGTCATCAGCATCGGCACCCCCCCGCTGCTATCCCGCTTAAAGGGACCGTTGTATAGCTACAACGGTTCGTGGGATTGTGCCAACCTGCCACAGTATAATGACGGCGGCTGGTTGGCAAGTGGTTAAATTATAACTTAAAATGTTTTGGTTATAGCTATACCTTTTTTATCGTTATTGTTACAGGACACAGGAATCCATTTATAAACTGGGTTATGTGCAGCTACCTTCAGGTGCCTGGACACTGGCAAATACCTTTTGCTGGGTCCACCCCCTCGTACACCCATATAACTCCACCCATTCAGTTAGGCTCAGTTTTTTTATTTTTTTGCTAGTGTCCCTTAGATGATGGACTCTTAGATGATGGAAAAGAGTTTCTATTCATATTTTCACCAGACATTTCTTACATCTTTTGACTGACATTTCTAGGTTAGTAATGCTTATGGCCTTCGTAGCTTGCTAAGAGTTTTCCAGATCGGTAAGCCTCATGTACATCGTGGGAACCGTACTCGGCCTGTGTCTGCTTCAAGCTCTGGATTCTGCATATGTGCTTACCTTGGTACATTGTGCAAATGAGTTGGCCACAGGGTGCTATAAAAGGTCCAGGGCCATGGTCCGTTCTTTTAGTAACCAGACTCTGAAGACCCCTTAAGGGGGACGCCCATTATGTCAGAAGAATCCTTGGCCCTGAGTAGGACCAGTGATGCAGCAAGGTAAGAGGTTTTCCCTGTAATCTTACATACACACCAGTTCTCCTAGCTTTCTTGTCTTAATGGCTGTAAAATACATTACATCCTCAATTTACAAAGATTCTGCAGTGCCATACACACAAGGCAAAGCTGCAAATTTGGCAGTGGAGGACTGCAGGCCCTCCAGAGTGTCAACACACAGTGACATGTCTTCCAGAGGCTCTGAGGAAACTCCTAATTTCCGCTCAAGTCGATAAATTTCCCCATTCCGGAGCAGCGTCTTCCAACCACATCTCTCCAGCCCCCTTACTCAAGCTCCCATACAGGCATGCGACATGTGGCCTGTCTAACCTAGGCAGAATTTATTGCCACCATGTCTGATCTATTCCAGAGGCTATCGTGTTTGGAGACTCTTTAAATATTCCTTTGCCCTGCTCTACAGAAAGCAGTTGCCACCTCATCAGTCACTCCATACTAAGGTAAACTGGGCTGGAGAAATTAATAGTGAGCCTTCTGCTGCCGTAGATAATCCTGAACTTTCTACAAGATTACAACTCTGTGTAGACATTGGGAGAATGTTATCCATCAAATCCATAGAATGGTCTTTAGTTTCTCTGCATATGCATGTAACCTTGTGGCTTAAAGCTGAGGTTTTAGCTCACGCTCTTCAGCTTTAGTTAAATTACTTTCATGTAATGAATTATGTCCTACATTGTACAGACAGCTGGATCCTGGAGAAATCTTCACTGCACAGATGCCTGCCCTCTTCCTGGCTTAGCACTTCCAGCGCTATCTACCACCAACATCTGATTATCCTGCCTTACCCCCTCCTATAGCCTTGATCTTACTACATGGGGACAGATTTATCAATCTTATTGGGAAAGGTTAAAGCGGATCTTCACCCAAAATGGAAGCTCTGCTTGTTTCACAGGTCCCTGAAGACTACAGAGCCATTCACAAGGAGCAGCGTGGTTCGCTCATGCGCAGCAGGAAACTGGATGTGAAGCAGCAAGGCTTCACTTCCTGTTTCCCTTACTTGAGATTCCGGCTCCTGCATCCGAAGCCAATTGAAGAATATGCTCGGGTGAAGACATCGCGGGATGCCTGGACAGATAAGTGTCCTTATATTAAAAGTCAGCAGCTACAGGATTTTCTAGCTGCTGGCTTTTCATTTTTGCGGTGGAGCCCGGAGCTCCTCCATATCGCCATGTGCCCTAGGCCTCCTTAGGTGGTTGACTTCCTCCCCACCTGTGTTCGTTGAAGGCTTTGGCACTTGCCAATCTTGCTTGCAGCCTTTCTGAGGGATACTTGGATTTCCCACTTGCAGATAAGCATACCCCGACCTTTTCAGTGGGATGCCCCCCCATGAAAGCTGAGGAATTTTTTTATGAGGTTGTTGTCGTCATTTCCTAAGAATTCAATTGCCTATCATGTCTTGGCGGCCTGCACAACCCCATTTTGCTTCCCTTAGGGCAGTGTTTCTCAACTCCAGTCCTCAAGGAGCCTCAATGGGTCATGTTTTCAGGCCCTCCATTATTTTGCACAGGTGATTTGATCAGTTTCACTGCCTTAGTAATTACCACAGCCATTTCATCTGAGGGAAATCCTGAAAACATGACCTGTTGGGGGGCCTTGAGGACTGGAGTTGAGAAACACTGCCTTAGGGGATTGGGTTCAGCCATCTTATCTGTGGCCACTTTACATACCCTCTCCAGGCCTACCCATATTTTCTTGTCATTGCTCTAAGGAGGGTTATTCTGAGAAATTCCTTTCTCTGCTTCCACCCAGCTGGGTGCTTATTTTGCCTCTTATGGGGCTTCTGCCCTCAGGGATTGGATCTTTCCTTCCCTGCATAACCCATTTTTCTGTTTGTGATTGGGTTCTTGGGCCTATGCAGCACCTAGCATTGCCTTCTCTCTTATGCAGTCACCATCTGTATTCAGTTCAGGTTCAGCCTCCACTGTCGTTTGCTTCAGCTGTGAGGTGCTTCTACTGTTGATTTTGTAGCGTTAGTTGGTCCTTTTTTTGTTTTTTCCTGTAGGCCTGTTGCTGCTTTGCCATTTGTTTCCCACCCCTTGGTTATTGCTTGGGGACCTCCCACAGCCCATGAGTCGATTTCTATGTCCTGTACTGTACTCCATGATACGGAATGTACTGGTGTGCCAAAATTACACTCCTCTTTGAGTGCAGTACAGAACGCAGGTCCCTCCCCTCTTTTCTCTGTAACCTCTCAGCTGCTTGCTAACAAAACTGTAGCAGGTGGCATTATATGAGTATACTATGAGGAAGACCCAGCAAAGACTTTTGCTAATGTCCAATCACTTGAAGATAACGGCATACAACCCATGGTATATGAATTGATTCCTGTGTCCTATACTGTACACCATGATATGGTATTTACAATTATATCAAAATTCCACTTGTTTTAGTTATGGATACAGTGGTGCATCTGTTGAAGAATATGCAAACCCAACATTTCATTTTCCTGATATCTGCCTGCTGTGCCATGTACTTGTAAGAAAACATATCTGCTTCTCTTTGTATTGCTTCCTTTGTGTTAAATCCCTGGTGTTCCTGCCTGGCTCTCTGCTTTCCTAATAAAAACTGACCACACTAAGCAGGAGAGAGCATAGCTTGATCAGTTCCCTAGCTGTGCTGAGACTCTGCCTGCTCTCCTCCAATGATCAGACTTGCTCTGACACGCAATACCCCCCCCGCTCGGCCTCCCACTGGGAAGATCAGTTTACTGCTGTTTCTCCTTTCTCCTCCCCCCAGCTCGTATGCAGCTGACAATAGAGGGAATTTGATTACGTATAGAAAAAAAAGGGAGAAAAGGGTGCTTGCAATATTTTTTAAATCTATGCATAAATGTTTTGCCTTTCATCACTATTGTAAACTGAATGGGTTAATGTACAAGGCGAGGGTTTACATATACTTATACTTTAGACCCCTTTCACATTGAGGCGCTTTACAGGCGCCACAGCGCTAAAAATAGTGCCTGTAAAGAGCCGCTCCTGTCACTCCAGTGTGAAAGCCCGAGTGCTTTCACACTGGAGCAGTGCGCTTGCAGGATGTTAAAAAAAAAAAAAAAAAAAAAAAAAAAAAAAAACTCCTGCAAGCAGCATCTTTGGAGCGAAATCAATGGGGCAGCGTGGCTATACCGCCGGCATAGCGCTGCTGCAGCAGCAGCGCTATACCGCCGGCATAGCGCTGCTGCAGCAGCAGCGCTTTGTGGTGGTTTTAACCCTTTCTCGGCCACTAGCGGGGGGGGTAAAATCGCCCTGCTAGCGGCCTATATAGCGCAGCGAAATTGACTGTAAAGCACTGCTAAAAATAGCGGCGATTTACCGCCGACGCACCCTCCTCCCCAGTGTGAAAGGGGCCGTACATTTTATTACTTTTAGGGGGGTCCTTCTCGAAATATGAAAGACTTAAGGCACTATTTTACAATAGGATGTGCACAATTGGTTTATTTGTAAAGTAACAGTTCTTAGACATTTGTATACTAAAATCAAATGTAATAATAAATCAAACTATATATAATGCTACCGGCACCTGACATTGCTGACAGTGATCACATGATCAGGCGTCACTGATTGGTTCCCAACCTGGGCTGGACCCGGAACGGTCAGTGCCAGCCTTATTTGCCAGCTTGAAGCCATGTACAATGTCGCTGGTAGCTGTCAAATGGATGCATTGGAGGAACTAATCCAAAGTATGGGGAATTGTGCACTGGGGTGATAATCTACAGATTGTAGGTTTTTCTAATCTCCTTGTTTTTATTTGTTCCTTCCAGATCTTCCAAAATTTCTTCGGCCTGACCCTTATCATCTTGGTTGCGATTGGCTATAAGACGAAGCTGGCAGCCTTGACTCTGGTCCTTTGGCTCATGATCATCAACGTCCTCCAGAATGCTTTCTGGACGGTGCCATCTTACCGCCCACTCCACGACTTCCTGAAGTACGACTTCTTCCAGACCCTCTCCGTAACAGGTGGGCTGCTGCTGGTCGTGGCGCTGGGGCCTGGCGGAGTGTCCATGGATGAGCACAAGAAGAAGTGGTGACCTGCCCTGGCCAGGCAGGGCCACGCCTTACCTAACAGCCCATTACGCTACAGTCAGTCGCTTTTTTCCGGTCTGCGCAATGCGCACCTGACTGGAATGTTCCATTTTGTGTGTGTGTGTGGGGGGGAGCTTTCCTGAAGTAGCTCTGACCGTGGAATGTTCCATTCAAATGGATTTTACATTACTGTTAGGATGGCGCCATAGAGGGAAGGTAGCACCAACCCAGCTTGTCTTTCAGCAATGTACAGTTAGACCTGTGATGGACACAGATGTGTGCATAGTGACATTGAGATGGATGCCTTGCCCCTCCTCCTGTATCCTGCCATTCCATTAATACTTTTGTAGTGGAGCATTATTCTCTTCCACTACTGGAATGGCACCCCCTACCTCCACTTATAAACACTACCTGCATGAATAGTCACAACCAGCCATTTCACGCCAACTTGTTTCAAGTTCCTCAGTGTCCCTGGAAAATTATGCTTCAACGTGGTCGCCAGGAGTATGAGTCGGGCTTAGTGTGAAGTGCTGGAGCCATTAAGAGAAGAAACATTTTTAAGGTTTAATGGATATTTGTAAAAACTTTTTTAAATAAATTTACTATTTTCAGATCAACAAAATCAACAATGCAGTCTCTTGTCGTAATGTGTGGCCACATCTATTACTGTATGACCCTGAAACCCAATCTGGTACCCTATACATCTTAAGTTGACAACTACTGCTGTATGGACTTCTGTCTATGAAAAGGACTTGGGTGCACCTAAAAAAAAATAAATAAAATAAATATGTAAAGAGCCTCTAAATCAAGTGCCTTTTGGCTGGAGAGATAATTTACTATCGGCTTTAGAAAGCAAAGATGAATTTGGTTGTGATGGGCGACAAGAACCTTCCCTTTTCAGACACTTTTGTGACTTCACAGCTTTTTTGCCAGCGTTCAGAGTCTCCTTCCATTTTAAACAGTGGCTTTATTTGCTTTTATTATAGTCACAGCTTTAGATGAGGCATGTAGCAGATATCTGCATGGGTCTAGGAGCTGTGGACACACTTCTATCAGTGCAGAAATGACTCCAATCATTCAGAATGGAACTGGAGATAAATTTCTAGTGTTTTTACATTTGCAACATTTTGAATACTGAGGCTGGGCAGAAACCAACCTAATCACACCTGTACCCCACTCAGTCTTTAAACAATTGGCAACATACCTTATTTCAGGAACATTGAGGCCAATCCCATAAGTGTGTCCTCCTTCTCCCCCATATCCAGCAGTGAGCATTCTTCAATGACACATGGGACCGCACTAAAGCCTAGTTCACACGGGCCGAATGTCGGGCGGCATGGGCCAGTTCAATGGAAACTGCCCACATTTGGCCTGTGTGTACGGCAGCTGGACCGGCTTCTGTTGAAGGGGTATGACCAAAAACGGTCTGCTGATCAGCTCTCAACCAGCACTTTAATGTGATGTGTGAGCACCTTCTTTGAAAAAAAAAAAAAAAGTGGTTACGCTGTGTGATGACATTAGTCCTGGGGGTGTGTCCATGACAGCCTGGACTTACAGAAAGTGATTGGGTGTCATGGAATTACCCCGGTCCACCCCATGGACATTGTTGTACATAACAAAGAAAGAGAGACAGAAGAATAGTTAAAAATGTAATGGCTTTATTGTAGCTGCTGCAACTCTATTAGGATACAACACTTTTTAGTAACCATAGCAAATTACTATTAATGAAAGCAAAAACAGAGATAAATAGACTTTGCCATTAGGGTTCGGATCCTAACCATAACCAGCAAGAAAACAAAGTTGCACATAACCAGTAAGTCGGTCTAGATAAAAAACCCTAACAACCAAAACAGATCACTATTGACAAACGTCTGTCCATACACACTGACATTCCCCCTAAAGGGGATGTAAAGGCTCATGATTTTTATTTTTTTTAACCACTTGCTTACTGGGCACCTAAACCCCCCCCCCCTCCTGCCCAGACCAATTTTCAGCTTTTAGCGCTGTCACTATTTGAATGACAATTGCGCAGTCATACAACACTGTACCCAAATGAATTTGAATTAATTTTTTCCCCACAAATAGAGCTTTCTTTTGGTGGTATTTGATCACCTCCTGGGGTTTTTCATTTTTTGTTAAAAAAAATTTAAAAAGACCGAATTAAAAAAAAAAAAAATACAAAACCGTTTTATATTTTTTTAATAATTTTTGAAAACAGGTAATTTTTCTGCTTCATTGATGTACACTGATAAGGTGGCACTGATGAGGTGGCACTGATGAGGTGGCACTGATCGGCGGCACTGATTGGCACCACTGGTGGGCATTGATAGGTGGCACTCGTGGGCATTGATAGGTGGCACTGATGGCAATTGAGGACACATATGAGGCGGCTTCACCTCTCCCTGCTCGGGACCAATGTCCCTTCAACAGAAGCCGGTGATCGGCTTTTGTTTCTCCTCGCGCTGTTGGTGTGAGAAGAAAAAAAAAAAAAAGACGACGATTACCCATCTTCTGTTTACATCACGTGATTGGCTGACAGCTGATCACATGGTAAGGGGTCGATCACCCGTCCCATTGACTTGGGCGATCACAGCGTGCGCCCTGCAGGGGGGCGCAGCCAGCTTGCAAAGGGGAAGACTTCTATTGACGCCCCCCCCGGCAAAGCAGATCCACGGGTCTGAAGGAGTTAAATAACAACCATACTTGCCTCCTTTGCACAACAGTATTACACAGAGGAGCCCAGAACCTCCTTATCTGGGGTCCCCCGCCCGCGCTCTAGGCTCCTCCTCTTCTCGGTGCATTCCCATAAAAAGCTGCTTCCTGCATGGGGGGCGGGAGAAAATGTTTGCCATGGGTCCAATCAATATAAAAACATGACCCTGTCGAAATAAATGGTACTGCATCACCATATTGCATTTTACTACTAAAAAAAAAAGAAATGAAGGTGCTCACCACACAAGGAAGATAAAAAAAAACAGACAAATTGATATAAAATAACCAGAGCATAAAAATTGCTCCGAAGAGTTGCTGTGTAACAGCTTGCTGGAAACAAATCTGATATATATATATATATATATATATATATATATATATATATATAATAAATACAAATAAAGAAACAAACAAAATACAAGCTACATATACAAATGAGCTTGTAAAAGGATTAGGCTTCATCTACTCTTGAATTCAGGATCTTTGGCCACAAAATCCTCAAAACTCAACTCCATAAAAGCCTGTAAGGTTGATTTACTTAAGGCAGGCACATAGACTATGCACTCTGCAAGTGCAGCTGCTCCAGAGCTTAGTAAATAAGCAGAAGCTCTGCTTCCATCATCCAATCAAAAAAAGCAGTTTCTTTTTTTCCTTGCACGTGATTGGGTACTCTTTGCAAAGTGAAGCTTTACCTCATTTACTAAGCTCTGGAGCAACTGCTCTTCCAGAGTGCAACTGCACAGTCTATTTGCCTTTAGTAAATCAACCCCTGGGGCACATAGACTGTGCAGTTGCTCCAGAGCTTGGTAAATGAATGATGGGAGTCGGTAGAGCTTCTCCTCAATCATGTGCAAGCAAAAATGCATTTTTTTTTTTTTTGTTTGTTTTTTTCCTTGCATGTGATTGGGTGTTCTTTGCAAAGTGGAGCTTTACCTCACTTTGCTAAGCTCTGGAGCAACTGCTCTTGCAGAGTGCAATTGCACTTTGCAAATAGAATCGTCTATTTGCCTTTGATAAATCAACCTCATAGGCTTTTAGCAGACTTTAGGAGCTGTTGTGGTTAGGACAGCTTCGACCTCCCTCTTCTGAATGCGGAAGAATCGTGTGTAGGATAGAAATGACAATTTTTCCGCATTTTGGTGTTTTGCCACTGTAAATGTAGGCAATCTGGAGGCTGTGAGCAGTTTCTAATTAGTGGTAAGCTGATTATGAGCTGAGCTAGGATGCATACTCTGTTAGACTGGGAACCCCAAAGTTGGGAACAGAAAAGAGAGGGGTGCCAAGCTGACCATAGCGTAGTGAGTTTGAGGAGATCATAAAAAAAGGTAAAAGTTGCACTCCCAAACAAAAATTGATTAAAAGCATGTTTCTTAAATCAAAATGGAAGACCAGAGAGCAGCTCCCACCATATCTGCTATACCAGCGCTGCTGCAGCCAGGCACTATAGATGGGGGAAGAGTCGCCGCTGTGGGACACAGAAGACACTACCAGATGATGTGCTCACATTGCCAGGACCTGGCAGTGTGATTGAGCACAACTTTTACCTTTTTTTTTTTTTTTGATCTCTTCAATAAACTCACTTACTACACTATGGCCAGTTTGGCGCCCCTCTCTTTTCTTTTTCTGTTGCATTTTACTACAACATGTTGGAGTAAATGGAGAATCTGCTGTTTGGTGACAGTAATTATTTTCTGTATATAGATCAGTAGTTCTCAACCTTGCTAGGGCCGTGTCGGTGGGTAGGAACTGTGCTATGACCAAATTGTGTATGGATCTCTGAAGGATCACATAAATAATGAGAAAAAGCACAAACATACTGTGTATAAAAGATATTAAATCAATAAAATAATAAAGTCCAAAAGTGAAATAAAAAAAAAAGTCCCATAAAATGCAATGAAGTGGGCAAATCCTTCCAATAGCATCTCATGAGAAAAAAAAAAAATCCACCACCAGATAAATTGAATGCTTATCAGCAACAAGCTGGGAAACAGCTTATATATAATCGGGGCACACGATCGTAGTGGCGTCCTACTAGGATCAACAGGATGGAGAGAGGATGGCCAGAATAACCAGGCAGCCAAGCACATCAGGGTAGCTCCATCCGAAAAATCAGTATACAGGCAGCAGGGAGGACCCAAAAAGAATAAAAGCATGGCTCTCCATAGCGCAAATCAGTATGTATAAACAGTTTATTAAATAAAGTATTGCACTTGCGTAGATAGCAGAATGTAAAAGCATGGATTAAAATGGCAGCAGCTGGCCGGCCGGCCGGCCAGCGAACACCCGTCCGAGACACACAGCGATGACGTCAGCGCGTCAACCTTCCAACGTATGTTTCGTCTTAGAAGGACGTCGTCAAGGGAACGACGTCTTGACGTCTTTCTAAGACGAAACGTACGTTGGAAGGTTGACACGCTGACGTCATCGCTGTGTGTCTCGGACGGGTGTTCGCTGGCCGGCCGGCCGGCCAGATGCTGCTATTTTAATCCATGCTTTTACATTCTGCTATCTACGTAAGTGCAATACTTTATTTAATAAACTGTTTATACATACTGATTTGCGCTATGGAGAGCCATGCTTTTATTCTTTTTGGGTCCTCCCTGCTGCCTGTATACTGATCTTTCAGATGGAGCTACCCCGATGTGCTTGGCTGGCTGGTTATTCTGGCCATCCTCTCTCCATACTGTTGATCCTAGTAGGATGCCACTACGATCGTGTGCCTGATTATATATAAGCGGTTTCCCAGCTTGTTGTTGGTAAGCATTCAATTTATCTGGTGGTGGATTTTTTCTCACGAGGTGCTATTGGAAGGATTTGCCCACTTCATTGCATTTTATGGGACTTTTTTTTTTATTTCACTTTCGGACTTTATTATTTTATTGATTTAATATCTTTTATACACAGTATGTGTGTTTTTTCTTATATTATTTATGTGATCCTTCAGAGATCCATACACAATTTGGTCATAGCGCGGTTCCTACCCACCCAGTATTCTATTTGATTGTGCATATCCCACAATTTAGAACTGCTGCTAATTTATGTATTTTTCTTTTTTGTGTTGGCGCGGTAATATTTTTCTGTTTATGGTTTGCTAGGGCCGTTGACCCCTTTATAAAATTTCCCAAGTTGTGGGGACCCGACAGTAAAATTAATTTTGTAGCGTGGGTTGTCAGCACCCAAGGCAAGACAAGTAATTTGTGCCCCTAATGGACCTTTAGCGCTCCGAGTCCCTTCCAATCGTACAGTATTGAAACCCCTTATGGTACATTTTAGGATGTACCACTCTCGCTCTCTTTGTTCTCCTTTCTTTATCTATCCTAATTTCTTGTTTCCCCCCCCCTCCCTCTCTCTAGCTGTCTTTCTTGTTCTTTGTCTCCTTTTTTCTCTCTCCCTTCCATGTATTTTTATTTCTGCTCTTACTCCTTGGTGGGGAGTGGGGGGAATGGGATGAGTAGCAGTGCTGGCAGAGAGTTGGGATCAGTGGCAATGCTGGAGGGAGTCTTGATCAGTCAACTTAGGTGCTCTTGATCAAGGTCATCTGCTGATCTGAGAACTGTAGTGGGGACTTTTAATGGCAACTATAATCCCAGGTAGTGTTACCCACTGTGTCTCGTAACAGTGACACCTATGCCGAAATCAGGAGATGGGGTCTCCTCCAGCCCCTCCCACTTCACATTCCTCACCAGTCAGCTGACCTCTATTCTCTGCCCCCCAGCCATGCCGTGAACTGAATAGGCAGCTGCGAAGAGGCTGGGTGGGTGGCCGCGGGCTCCAGGAACAACCAAGCTCCAGGAACAGCCTTGCTGTGCGGCCACAGGCTCCAGGAACAGCCCAGCTGGCCGGCCGCGGGTTCCAGGAACAGTCCTGCTGGGCGGCCGCAAAAAGGCTGGGAGAGCGGTGCGGGCTTCAGGAACAGCCCAGGATTCAGTGACCCCTGGCAAATCATCATTCGACCCCCAGGTTGAGCACCACTGATATAGATGATCCAGTCAGAGGTTAGTGGAAAATTTGTGCTCTGCTCAGAGATGAGCCATCAATGTTAAATCTGCCAAGCAACCTTCTGACCTGCATGAATAGAACACAGAAGCAGCAATGTGTTCTATGCAAACCATTTATAAACAGTTTAGTGTATTAGCAACATTTGATATTTGACCATAAAGTAAGGGGGAGTTCAGCAGTGCCAATGGGTCACTGGTGAGGCCCTTTCATTCAATTTAGAAGTGATGTGGTGCTGCAAGATGCAAATTTCTGCAAAGGACAATGCCAGAGAAGAGGTTTTAAAACAGAGAAGCTAATGACAAACAGAATGTAATGGCTGAACATGAACAAAATGGTTGCTACACACAGCTATTCGTGAGCGCAGTATGCACGACCATTACACCTGGCACCCAGGGAAATCTGAGATTGTACACTGAACTGCATATCCATGGCTCAGTGTACATCTCAAATTGAGACAGTTGTCTCAACTTAAAGCGGAGTTCCACCCAAAAGTGGAACTTCCGCTCATCTGATTCCTCCCCCCCTCTGGTGCCACAATTGGCACCTTTCAGGGGGAAGGGGGGTGCAGATACCGGTCTACTACAAGTATTTACACCCACTTCCAGGAATAGAGTCACGCCCCTTCTCGCCAACCCCCCCCCCCCCCCCCCCCCCGCTGTCTCCTGGGAAACACACAGGTCCCAGGAGATAGTGGGGACCACATAGGATGCGCAGTAGGGAACCGCGAAGTGAAGCCGCAACGCTTCACTTCCTGATTCCCTCATAGAGAATGGCGGCAGCAGCAGCCGAGAACTAACGGATTGATCGGCTTCAGCTGCCGACATCGCTGGACTCCAGGACAGGTAAGTGTCCATTTATTAAATGTCAGCAGCTGCAGTAGTTGTAGCTGCTGGCTTTTAATTTTTTTTTTTTTTTTTTGGGTGGACTCCCTCTTTAAGCACAGCTAATTAGCTTTTAAATGTTCATTTCCTAAGCTGTGTTGAAAAAAAAAAAAAAAAAAAAAAAGAAAAAATAAAAGTTGTTGGTTGCAAAAATAAGATAAGACTTATTTCAGGCCCTTTTTTTTTAGTGGAACTATACTCCCCTCCACTCCAGAGATGCTACGTCCTGGAACTCTCTTACCAGCTGCTGACATCTTACGTTGGTCTTCTTCCAGGTTCATGATCTGCGGCCATATTGATTGTCCAGGCCAAGAGGACATCACTCCCACACATGCAGGGGGGGGGGGGGGGGGGTTCACCTCATCTCACCAGATGCCAAGATTGTACACTCAGCGGCTTGTCTCTTCTGTTTTAAACAGGACCTTCACCCTAGGAAGAAAAAGTAAAATCAACAGCTAGAAATCCTGTACAAATACTGTAGCTGCTGACTTTTAATAGAAAGACACTTACCTGTCCAGGAATCCAGCGCTGCCCTCACCCAATTCCTCAGCGGTCTTCAGGTCTAAGAGAACCTGGCTGTGACTCCTTGTGGCTTCCCAGCCAGCTTTAACACGATGCATGTGTGAGCTGCGCTTTGTGAATGGGCCTGCAGCCTTCTGGGACCTCTGATGTGTCCCAGAAGGCTGCGGGCAAAGGTGAGGGGGGCCTGAACTTCCACTTGGATCACCTAGGTACCCGTTCCTCAAAAAAAAAAATTATATTGTGCCATATGTGGTAGAGGAGGAGGACACAAAGCGGAACTTCCCCTTTAGGGTGAAGTTCCGCTTTAAAAATCCTGCTTGTTTGACAATTTTTTTCCCCCCAGCATGTCTCTTTCTGTGAAAAAAAATGCAGATTTCTCTTTGAAAGGAAAATTTCCATGTTAATGCATTACAGCCAGGCATCTAGTATTTTCAGAGGTCAGCAATGGCAGCTATCATATCCCCTCCATAAAGAGAACTTTGGATAATTACAGTTACCTTGCATCTGCCTAACGGGATGATGGTGCTTCCAACAAGGATGTGCCCAGGGAAAGAGGGGCAAATCTAATTTCCTGATGAACTTCTACTCCCAGCAGTAGAGGCTGTTCTAATGTGACAATCAACAGATTAAAGTAGAACTAAAACCATTCCCCCCCCCCCTCATTTTTGGATAGAATAAGGGAGGGTTATAACCCCTGTCAGATTTTTTTGCCATCTGTTTCCCATAGGGGAGATTTCCCTTCACTTCTTGTCCCATAGCCAAACAGGAAGTGAAGAAAAATCCATCAAAAGTGGGGGAATGTCTGGTTGTCACCACTGGAAGATTTCCCCTCTATTACTATTCTGGGGACAACCCAAAATTTGGGATTTTATTTCACTTTCGCTCTCAGTGATAATGGTAAACAGGACAAATAGAGAGGGTGAATCTCCCTAACAGGGGCACAGGCAGCAATAAAAACCTGACAGGGGTTGTAATTCCTTTCCACTCCATCCTAAACTAAAATAGGGTTTGCCTTTAGTTCTGGTTTAACCACTTGATCCCCTCCCTTCAGAGACTGGGCTGCAGGGCAGTACTCCTACATGATAACGACCCCAAACACACCTCCAAGATGACCACTGCCTTGCTAAAGAAGCTGAGGGTAAAGGTGGACTGGCCAAGCATGTCTCCAGACCTAAACCCTATTGAGCATCTGTGGGGCATCCTCAAATGGAAGGTGGAGGAGCGCAAGGTCTCTAACATCCACCAGCTCCGTGATGTCGTTATGGAGGAGTGGAAGAGGAACTCCATGCCTAAGAGGGTTAAGACAGTGCTGGAAAATAATGGTGGCCACACAAAATATTGACAGTTTGGGCCCAATTTGGACATTTTTACTTAGGGGTGTACTCACTTTTGTTGCCAGCGGTTTAGACATTAATGGCTGTGTGTTGAGTTATTTTGAGGGGACAGCAAATTTACACTGTTATACAAGCTGTACACTCACTACTTTACATGTTGTCACATGAAAAGATAGAATAAAATATTTACAAAAAAATGTGATGGGTGTACTCACTTTTGTGAGAATATATATATATATATATATATATATATATATATATATACACACACACACACACACACACACACACATACATATATATATATACATACACACACACACATACACATATATACACACTGCTAGAGGGTGGACCTGAACTGGTTAAAGTGCCACTAAAGGCCAAACTTTTTAATATTTTTGGATAGAGTGGAGAGGGATTAGAACATCTGTCAATTTTTATTGCTGTCTGTGTCCCCCATTAGGGAGAGTCACCCTCTCTATTTGCATTGCTCCCAGCTGTCCCTGATTTGAAGCAATGTCCCTCTGTCCCTCTTTCCTTCTCATTTGTCTGATTTTGGTCTGATCTGTATAGATGTATATAAAAAGCACTTTTTATATCTTTCAAAAATTGTTTTCCGGTGCTAAACCTTTCATCCAGTTTCCAAATTGCTGCATATGTAAAATTCCAGAAGCCAGTATAAAGGAATAGTAGTGGTAAAAATAAAAAAAAACCCTTGTGGGTAAACGAAGGGCCAGTCTACTGTTATTCAGACTTTTTTTTGGGGGGGGGGGGGCTTCACACTGTGGCCATCGGGATTAGAAAACATCCTGGTGTCGCCGGGGAGGAATGGGGCCCCCAGTGCTGGTGTCGCCGGGGAGGAATGGGGCCCCCAGTGCTGGTGTCGCCGGGGAGGAATGGGGCCCCCAGTGCTGGTGTCGCCGGGGAGGAATGGGGCCCCCAGTGCTGGTGTCGCCGGGGAGGAATGGGGCCCCCAGTGCTGGTGTCGCCCCAGTGGCCAAATAAAAGCAAGCAAAAGGCTGCATAAAAGCAAGAAATGTACAGGGTGTAGAAGGACTGGAGATTTATTATTTTAAAGTGGTGATCTCTGTCTAGAATATTGGGCAGCACAGAGAACGTCCTCTACTAACTTGGACAATATTTACTTGGCAACTCAATGTAAATACATAAAAAAAAAAAATAGAAATTAAACAGAAAAATGCTGCAATAAAAAAAAAAAAAAAAAAAAAACACAAAAAAACTGAGTACCAGTAACAGAGTACTCTGTTCACAATATTGCATTGTAATTCTGATTGGGCCCCAATGCATGTTAACACAGTGGATGGGTGTGAACCCAGCCTAATGCCCTATACACACGGTCGGACTTTCCGATGGAATATGTGCGATCGGAGCTTGTTGTCGGAAATTCCGTCCGTGTGTAGACAAATCCGACGGACAAAGTACCACGCATGCTCAGAATAAATTAAGAGACGAAAGCTATTGGCTACTGCCCCGTTTATAGTCCCGACGTACGTGTTTTACGTCACCGCGTTCAGAACGATCGGATTTTCTGACAACTTTGTGTGACCGTGTGTATGCAAGACAAGTTTGAGCCAACATCCGTCGGAAAAAATCCATGGATTTTGTTGTCGGAATGTCCGATCAATGTCCGACCGTGTGTACGGGGCATTAGGCTCCATTCACACTTGTATGACTCCAAAGTTGCAACTTGGATAGGACTTTGGCTTTGACCAGTGATCATGAACAAAGGCTGCACACAAGTTGCATTGTATAACATTCAGGTACAACTTTTCATGCAACTTCTGAGGGGTTAACATTGAAGTCTATGGCCTTCAAGTTGCATTAAAGTCGGACCAAAGTAGTGAATGAACTGTTTTGAAGTCGTTGCAACTTAAAGTGACAATAAAGGTTTGGGTTTTTTTTTTTTTTAAATAACAAACATATCATACTTACCTCCACTGTGCAGCTCGTTTTTGCACAGAGTGGCCCCGAACCTGCTCTTCTGGGGTCCCTTGGCGGGTCTTGCGGCTCCTCCCCGCATTAGATAACCCCCTGGGAGAAGCCCTCTCCCTTGCGGGCGCACTCCCGAGTCCAGTATTCGGTGTCCATAGACACCGAATGCAGGACTCGCCTCCCCGGCGCCAGCATCATTGGATTTGATTGACAGCAGTGGGAGCCAATGGCTGCGCTGCTATCAATCTATCCAATCAAGAGCCGAGAACCCCGGGCAGAAAGAGAGCACGTCCCCGTGGGACAAGTTCGAGGGTTCAGGTAAGTAAAACGGGGGGGCTGGGGGGGACAGTCGCTGACAGGTGTTTTTTCACCTTAATGCATAGGATGCATTAAGGTGAAAAAACATGAACCTTTACAACCCCTTTAAAGTCGCGCAGATATTAATGTTATCATTGGAAAACATGGGGTACGACTTGTCGTGCAAGTTTGATGCCCAAAGTTGCATGACAAGTCGCACAAGTGTGAATGGAGCTTAAGGCCCCTTTCACACTGGGGTGGGGCGGCGTCGACAGTAAAGCGCCACTATTGTTAGTGGCGCTTTACCGTCGGTATTCGGCCACTAGCGGGGCGGTAACAGACGCCCAAGACAGATAAGGGGAAAATAGGAGGGAGGAGAAGTGACGAGGATGTGTGGTATAGTGTATCATTAGGTAGCTCCCATTAGGTGTGCTTCAAACGTTTGCCTTCACACCAGCAGAGTCTGCAAATGAGAGGAGACAAAGCTATGCAAGCAAGCATTGGTCAATGTATTATATACTAAAGGTACTGAGTTCCACAAGGAGAGAGGGGAACACTTACATGATGGTATGAAGCTCCTTCCTACTAAACACCCCATATAGTACAAACCATTCATCCAGCACGCCGCCGTCCGTAACAATGACACTGTATCACTGACCGGTGTCTTGCCGAGAAAGTTCCCTCGGCGGATAAGTTCCCCCCTGTACTGCGCAGGCGCAGCACCTGCGCAGTACGAACTACTGTCAGCCGCCGGAGATAGCCGAAGCTCAAACTTTTCAATCAGCTGTACACGGCGCCTGCGCCCTAGGTCCAGTTTCCTTCCCCACCATCCAAGTGGACCTAGAGGGGGAATCAAAAAGAGCCGAGCGAAGCGAGGCCGTGCCCGAAGCGTGGCGAGCGAAGCGAGCCCGCGAGGGGCCCTTTTACAGGCGCCGTGTACAGTTGATTTTCAGCTATTCACCTTCGGCTATTTCCGCCGGATCCTACTGCACAGGCGCAGCGCCTGCGCAGTAGAGGGGGGTCCTTATCCGCAGAACACCGGCATGGCATTTAAAATGCTTCAGGGAGCGGAGTTAGGCGTGGCGCCGCATTAGGCGTGCGGCGTCATCACGTCATTAACCCATCAACAGAGAAAGGGAAAACATATGGCTGTGAGTGATTGCGAGGCAGCGCCGCGCTCTCTGCGGCTTCCCTATGCCATCACTCAGCATGCCAGGAGAGCGGGCAGGACTAACGAAGGCTCCTCCCACAGATAGATCTGTTTTTGCGAATCTGAGCGGTTTCCTAAAAATAGGCCTTAACCGCTCTTACTACATCAAGGGAATGTAGTGCCTTCTTTTCCTTAGATCGAGACTCTGGGGAAAAAAGGCAGAATAATATCTTGGTTCAAATGAGAACCGGTCATCACTTCAGGTAGAAATTTAGGATGAGGCCACAATACCACCTTATCCTTATGCATGATTAAAAATATGGCTCTTTACAAGACAGAGCCGCCAATTCCGATATTCTTCTTGGCAGAAGATATGACAACCAAAAAGACTTTTTCTTTAAAAGAACTAAGGGAATTTCCCATATAGGTTCAAAAGGCTGATTCTGTAAAGCCGACAAGACTAAAACTCAAATCCCAAGGATTTAGAGGTGCATTGACAGGGGGATTAATTCTTGTTACCCCCTAAATAAAAGTACGCACCAGAGAGTGAGAAGCAAGAGGCCGTTGAAAAAATATTGATAAGACCGAGACCTGGCCCTTGATTGTACTCAGGGCCAGGTTCATTTCCAATCCCATATGCAGGAATTCAAGAATCCTCCCTATGACATACTTCCTGGGGTGCCAACCCTTGGATCAATACCAGAAAATATGTGCCTTCCAGATTCTAAGTAACTGACTCTGGGGGCCGGCTTCCTAGCATTAATCAAAGTAGACACTACTGAAGGAGATAACCCACGATCCATTAGAATGTGGGTTTCAATAGCAAAACCGCTAAATTTAGCGTTTGTAAGGTAGGATGAAATACCGGACCTTGAGCTAGAAGGTGTGGCCATAATGGCAAGGTCCAAGAGACTTCTACTGTCATCTTTATGATCTCGGCGCCACGCTAGGGCCACCAGAATCACCTCTTTTCGTTCCTGCTTGATCCTGCGGAGAAGGCGCGGAAGTAGCAGAACTGGAGGAACGCATAGATCAGTGAAAACTGATCCTATGGGAAGACCAAGGCATCTGTTCTGCACGCTAGTAGATCCTTCGTCCTACACACAAAGTTGTCAACTTTGTTGTTAATCTGGACGTGAACAGATCTACGTCCGGATAATCCCATTCTTGACATATCGAGAGGAAGATGTCGGGGTGAAGGGACCATTCTCCCGGAAACAATAGTTGGCGACTTAATAGTCCGCCCGCCAATTCTCTATCCCTGGAATGGACATTGCTGCTAGACAAGGTATGTTGCTTTCTGCCCAAGCTGGAACATGATTCACTTCATTTTGGACTGTACGACTTCTCGTGCCCCCTTGTGATTGATGTAAGCCACAGCCGTGGCATTGTTGGATTGAATCCTGACAGGACAATTCCGTAGCCTGAGCATCCAGAATTCCAGGGCCAGATGTACTGCCCTAATTTCTAGAACGTTGATGGACAGGGTCCTTTCTGGTTCTTGGACCATATCCCCTGGACAGAAGCTTCTTCCAGGACTGCTTGCCAACCTAGAAGACTGGCGTCCGTTGTTACCATTTTCCAAGATACTGGTAAAAAAAGAATTTCCATTTTTGGAGGTTGCTGATATTAACCACCAATTGAGGCTAAGACACACCTAGGTGGATGAGAGTATTGGAAATAAACCAAAGCCTGAAAATTCTTGTTCCAGACCGACAGAATAGCGTTTTGTAGCAGTCTTGAATTAAACTGCGCATAAGGAACGGCCTTGAAGGAGGCCACCATTTTCCCTGACAATTTCATGCACATCTGCATGGAAGGATTTTTCTTTGCTTTGACAAGTTGAATCAGTTCTTTAATGGAACCGATTCTTGCCTGGGGTAGGAATACCTTCTTTGTATGGTATCTATGGCTAGCCCCAAGTTCTGTAATCTCCTTGATGGTTTTAAAGGAAGATTTTTCTAGGTTGAGCCAACCTAGGCATTCCAGGTAGCTTACAGCAGAGATTCTTTGGTTTGGGCCAGAGACTGATTGATCTACTAAAAGCAGATCGTCTAAATAGGCTAGGACTTATGCCCTGGGCCGTTAACCTGACTAAGGGAGGTGTGAGGAATTTTGTGAATACCCGTGGAGCAGTGGCTAGACCAAATGGCAGAGCCGCAAACTGAAAATGCGATTTTCTACTTCAAAGCGTAGAAATTTCTGATGAGTGGGAAATATCGGCACGTGGAAATCTGCATCTTTGATATCGATTGATGACAGAACTCTCCTCCTTGCAAAATGGAGACCACCGATCGGATTGACTCCATGGGAAAGGACCAGATATTTAAGTGCCAGTTCAGATCTTTGAGATCAAAAATAGGACTTACCTCCCCGTTTGGTTTTGAAACCGTGAAAAGGTTTGAATAAAACCCTGAACTCTGTTCCTCTAAGGGAACCTCCGATATCACCTTTTGAGATAAAAGATGATCCAGAGCTAAAAAGAGACTCTTTCCCCTGGATTTCTGAAACATTTGATTTTAGAAAACGGGAATTCTCGGGACTCTAGTTTGTAACCTAGAGAAACTGAGGAAGACCCCCCCCCCCACACTGTCCTGACATTGTTTCTGCCAGATTTGGAAATTGCAGAAGCCTTCCCTCCACCCGAGCGAGCGGGAGCGCGCCTTCATAAGGAGGCCTTAGCATTTTGCTTTGCAGGCTACCTGCCCCAAGACCTCTTCTGGCCCTGAGACTCTTGGTCTTGACGGTGGCAGGCCATCGAGACTGCCTAGGGGCAGATGCTCCTGGTACTGGAGACGAAGCACGCTAAAATGAGAAATGTTTGAACTTCTTAATTTTATTGGCAAAAGAGAAAACTTTTCCCATTAGAATCCTTTGGATATATTTATCCAGATCGTCTCCAATAACCGCTCACCATGAAAAGGCAAACTGGCTAGGAGTTTTTTTACATGGAGCTTCGGCTGACCAATTTACCAGCCACAGTACTCTGTGTATGTACTAGTCCCAACATAAGCCGTGAGGCTTAAATGATAGAATTTTTCATCGCATCCACCGTAAAACATAGTGCATCTGATACGCCCTCCCATTGTTGGGCCTGCTGATCAGGAAGAATCTTAAGTATCTCTACAAACTGATCCTTTTATGGACTGAGATACCCCAATTGCCATAAGAATCGGCTGTGCTACTGAACCTGCCAGAGACATGTTGTTCTTAAACAGGAGTTCCAACTTTTTAACTGTTGGATCCTTTATCATTTGCGCATTGTCTATCAGACAAGTGAGATCTTTATTCACCGAGGTGATTGCAGCATTAATTGCTGGAACCTCCCACTTCTTATAGAATTCTTCCTCCATAGATACACTTTATCGGAGGAAAAAAAACAGCTTATCCAGGTGTTCCCATTCTGAATATATCAGCTTTTTTAGCCATGAATGGATAGGAAAAGCGTCCCCAGACGGGGAAGGTTAGTGATCCCAACCACAGGTGGGCTCATCACAAGACTGCACTACAGGCAGCAAAAAAGGTTAAACGAACCAATCTAGTGAGGGAGTGTACCAGAAATGTGAGATTACTCCCTCCATACTAGGATCCTCAGAAGAGGATATATTAGTATCTTCCAGGTCTCTTTGGAAGACCTTCCTGATCCCCTGCCCCTTGTACCTCAAAATGAGGGTCCTGACCACTGGATGGGGATCTGCTATGATTGAACCCACTATGGAAAGTGATCATAGCATCAGATCTTCTTTTCCACTAGAAATGGTAGGAGAAAAAACCTCCTGTGTGATAGAGATAGATAGATAGATAGATAGATAGATAGATAGATAGATAGATAGATAGATAGATAGATAGATAGATAGATAGATAGATAGATAGATAGATAGATAGATAGATACATACAGGGACTGAAGTGTTCAGTGCTGCTGCAACACCAGTCTCCCCTGACGGCTCATTCTGACCGACCGCATCACTCTCAGAGGAGGATGACATTCTTTTGGACATGGATTTAGGTTGTTTGTAAAATAATCAAACCACTACCACTCAAAGCCTAATGTTCAAAACAGAGGCACTACCAATGCAAAAATGGAAATGTATCATAACACAGAGTGGTACTGTGGATACATAAAAAGTATGCTTGTGCCACGTCCTATAACTTGTATTAATACTCAAAAATCAGAAAAGAGGGACTTTTGGACTTTTTAGGCACCACTACAACAAGTATCTATAAAAGAATTAGTTTATTGAAAAATACATACAAATAGGACATCGATTAAAACCACAAATCATATGTATACATCGAAATATAATGCAGCGATAGCTATACAAAACCATCTAGATATGTAATACTTTATTTTTACACGATTTTAGATAGACTTATTGTGTAAGTACTTTATATAAAATACCCTTGCCATTAGCCTTCCTTTCTCCCCCCTTCTCCCGCCCTTTCCCTGCCCCCCCCCCCCCATTTTCTTTCTTCATCCCCTCCCATCCCTTTCTCCCTCTCTCTTGTTCCTATTTTCCCCCTTCTTTTCTCCTCTTCTCCTTCCTTTCCCTTCCCTCACACCCCCTCTCTCCCTCTCACCCCCCCCCCCCCCCCCCCGTATTAATAGAGGCACTACCAAATGAATGCATACACTGCTAGGTTATAGTCCAGCAATAAAAATGCTGCTCTTAATGCCCAGCCTGAAGCAATAATAATAATGTGTCAAAGGAAATGCCTGTGTCACCAACCTGAAGTAATGCCACCTCTTTGCTTTTGTGTCCCTCCACAGCCTGCAGCAGCACCCAGTGTGCTGCATTAAAAACTTCCTCCATGTGTTCCTGACGCCGTTAGCCCCGCCCCCCGCGCTGTTTTATGACTCCACCCTCCTTTTCAAAAGGACGGGTTTTCCCGCGCGAGCGGCGGGTTATAGGTTTCACTGGAATCCCGAGCCGGTCCAGCGGGGGGGGGTTAAACAACCGCAGAGTTTTTTTGTTTTTTTTTAATTGAATCTGGGCCTTTAAACCCCCGAGGGGGGAATCCCAGCGCAGGGGCTACCGACAGGAGGACAAGTTACCCCTTCTTACCAGAGGTTCTGCTGCTTTGCCGGAGGAGAAGGAGGAAGTGTTCGCTCCTGACACAGTGGCTGTTTCCAGCATGAGGCGGTGAGTGCTCAATACAGCCCCCAGTGGTGACACATAGACATGACAACATTACACACTTAAAGCGGGGGTCCACCTAAACCGCCAAAAAAAAAAATATTAAAAGCCAGCAGCTACAAATACTGCAGCTGCTGACTTTTAATACATGGCCACTTACCTGTCCCAGGGTCCAGCGATGTCGGCAGGCGATGCCGAGAACCCGCTCGGTTCTCGGCAGCTGCCGCCGCCATCCTAGGTGAGGGAATTGGGAAGTGAAGCGTCGCGCTGCGCATCGTAACTGGTCCCCGCTATCTCCTGGGACCTGTGTGTTTCCCAGGAGACAGCGCGGAGGGACAGGAAGCGGCATAGACTCCCATGGGAGTCTATGCTGGAAGTGGGTGCAAATACCTGTCTTAGACAGGTATCTGCACCCCCCTCCCCCCTGAAAGGTGCCAAATGTGACACCGGAGGGGGGGAGGGTCCCAAAAAGGGGAAGTTCCATTTTTGTGTGGAACTCCGCTTTAAAAGGAGACTTTTCATAAAAATTTCAAAACCTCCACTTACCTTTTCCCGCCGCAGGGTTATCTGTGGTAAACCACCAGACCCAATCTTCACCCTTCACGGTGGGCTCCGTAACACCTTCAGGAACAGGGGAACCTCGAGGTATCCCACAATCCTGGACCTGTAACAGCACCCCCCCAGTAAAACTTTATTGGCCTTACTACCAAAAGTACTGGATCCCAGGGTCCAGCTCTCTAGAAAGAGAAGCATTCGCAAGCAAAAACCTCGTTTCTTCGGATATGAGGCCCGGGTACCATAAACCTGGCCTGAAAGACACTCTGAATGGATCCGGCCAGCATGGCTAGCCCCAGCAAGGATTGTTCCAGTGGAGCTCAGCTCAGCACATCTTTACTCGTGACCAACACCTTAGACACTGGCGAAAAAACTGAGGTACTCCCAGTAGTGGGAGGGGTTATATAGGGAGGGCACTTCTAAATTTAGGGCGTGCCAGTGTCCATCACCTGAAGGTGGCCTATAACCCACATAGTAACTACTATGGCTCTGTGTCCCCTGATGTATGAAAAGAAAAATTGCCCCTACCTGCCTGCTGTTATCTCCTATAGCACTGTAAACAGTTGCGCATGCACAGCTTAACCTTACAGTGCCGGGCCAGGATGATGGCTTCCGGCGCAGGAGTGATGTCATACCCTGCTGGCCAATGAAGAGGCCAGAAGACCGGCACTAAGATGCCGGCGCAGGACAGGTAAGTACCGTGACTTTAGTTCTGCTTTAAAGTGCAGGAAATCCAAAAGTGGACTGTAAGCTGGACAGTGGTGGCTGGTGCTCCAAAGTTTTTTGGGGGGGGCGCAAAAAATTTTTGAAAAAAAAAATCATCAATTGCAGCCACTGTGCCATCAAACGCTGCCACTGTGCCAAACGCTGCCACTGTGCCCCTCAAACGCTGCCACTGTGCCATCAATTGCAGCCACTGTGCCAAACGCTGCCACTGTGCCATCAAATGCTGCCACTGTGCCCATCATATGCTGCCAGTGTGCCCATTAAATGCTGCCAGTGTGACCCCTGCTCGCTGTCTGCCCGGCACTTACCCTGTCTTGGTGAGGAAGCGGGTGACGGCGACGAGCGGGGTCCTTTATGCATCTCGTGCCGTCCTCATCTCACATCCTCTCCTCCTGATAGGCGTCCAATAGCGGCGCCTGTCGTTTCAGCTAATCAGGTGACAGGTAACAGATCCGAGCCCCTGATTGGCGGAGAGGCAGTTTAGTGTTAGGAAAGCGAATAGTCATTCGCTTTTCTAACACAGCTGAGTGACCTGCGAGCGCCCAGCATGGTCACCTTTTTTTATGCCTATTAGAGCCTATAGCTCTAATCAGGTGCTTCAAAAACTGTCCCCCCCCCGCTGCTGTAATTCAGGCACCCTGCGCCCGAAAAGGGCACAGCGATCGCTCCAAGGACTCAGCTCAATACATGACAGGAAACTGAATGACCCACCGTGTCCCGGGGGGATTCAGAGAAGCAATGACAGAACATAGAGAACATCCCCTGATCATCATGCAAAAAGTTCATTGCAGACATCCATGTGTTAGATTTGAGAGAGAGAAAAAAAAAAAGCTTGCAACATACAAAGGAGGAAAATACTCAAACCATCTGTAAAGTGTGGGGGTTGCACAGGTATTGTGAGTATAGAGCAGAGGTCTCCAAACTTTCTAAAGGGTAACCCCACTTTTGTGGGGAAAAAAAATATCAAATAAAGAAAAAAATAATATAGCACATATAATCATATTGTAATTGAATGTTATTAAGAATGACCTTTCCTTTTCAATCTGCAGCCACTGTAATTTTCTGAGAATGCAATAGGACTACCTGGAGTTGTTCTGTACACAAAATGTGTACTGACCACACCCCAGAAACATCATTTCCTGCTTGTGTGATTGGCTCGCCGATTTTCCCAGAAGTATGCCTAAGATACTTATCAGATTTCAGGCATCCCCTGCAACAAAAATGTCATTTTTGGAGAGATACTTTCCAATAGGAACCCGTCTAAAGGAATGAAGGCCCAGGAGATTTCCTCATTAGTGCCCTGCAGCTGCACACCTGACAGTTAATAATGAAACCACTCCCATTAGACCTACTCAGTACAGAGGCACAGACAAACACATGTGGATTTCTTCAGAATAACAAAAGGTAGGAATCTACAACAAAGGTTTTTTCTAATCCTTGCAATGTACATAGATCACCCGGGGGGGGGGGGGGGGGGGATTTTTTTTTTAACAAAAGTGGAGTTACGCTTTAACTAATCTTTATTTTGTACAATTCTCCTTTAAGGGGGTGTGGCAAGGGGCGTGTCCTATGCCTACATACTTTTGCTAGTAGGTGTCCCTCATTCCCATCTCAAAAAGTTGGGAGGTATGCATTTGTCCCGTTTACCGATATTACAGAAAGTAAAAGAAAATCATAGTTACATAGTAGGTGAGATTGAAAAAAGACACAAAGTCCAAGCTATGTGTGTGATTATATGTCAGTATTACATTGTATATCCCTGTATGTTGCGGTCGTTGAGGTGCTTATCTAATAGTTTCTTGAAACTATCGATGCTCCCCGCTGAGAATCTTAAAGAGGAACTGCAGTCTGCTCACATAATTTGTAATAAAAACATCTTTGCCATTCTGAAGCTTCCCTCCAACCACTTTGCCTATTATTTTATATATACTGTGATTCTGCACTTGCCAAATATGCTGCAGAAATCCCCCTCCACTAAGTCTGGCTGCATCCATTTTAACTGTGGGAAGCTGAAGCTGCTGTTCACTTCCTTTACACAGACACACAGAAGTACACCTCCAGCTCTGCAGCTCTGATTGGCCCACTTATGACTCACCCCCCCTTCCTTCCTGGCAAACTCACGAGAGAGAGAGAGAGAGAGAGAGTGTGAGAGAGAGAGCTGTGTATGATGTGATTATGATGATTAGCCTAGGCTAATGACCAGACAAGAAACAGGAAGTGGGCTGTATAAGGTATTTACTGGTAGGAAAAACAAATATTTCACCATCCAAAGCTAAAACAACAACAAGGGCAGAGGATTTAATAGATGGAAAGATGAAAAAATGACTGAAGGTCTGCTTTAAATTTTGCGAATAGCGGAGGAAGTTCTCCAACGGGAACATTAGTTCTGATGACACCCTGGATTCCCTCACTTTGGAGGGATTTCCTCTCACTTCCTGTTTTGACTATGGGTCAGGAAGTGAAGGAAAATCTCCCCAATAGGACACAGATGGCTATCTGTAACCCTCCCTTACTCTGTCCAAAATGGAAAACAAAAAACACTTTAACCCCCTGCACAAACAGTTCTGCACAATCCACTTCTATGACTGATAGCAAATATTCTATCCAAAATCAGCTACTATAGCAAAAACTGGATACATGCAACATACCTCCCAACTTTTTGAGATGGGAACGAGGGACACCTATTAGCAAAAGTATGCAGGCATAGGACACGCCCCCTGCCACACCCCCTTAAAGGAGAAATATACAAAGACAATTTGTTAAACCCACAAGTTTTTTTTATCACTACTATCATTTTAGATTGGCATTTGAAATTTATAAATATAGCAATTTAGAAAATGAGATGAAAGGTTTAGCACTGGGAGAAGCTTTTTGAAAGATAAAATGTGCATTTTATATACAACTATATAGATCAGCCAAAATGAGGGACAAATGAGGGACTTTGTTCCAAATCATAGGCAGTCCCTCGAAATCAGGGACAGTTGGGGGCTATGCATGCAACAATACTGTTATAAATACGTGTAAAATGCAAAACTCCGGTGGGTGTAACAACATGTCCGCTTTCCCCCTTCTTAGTATATCCTTACTGTTGGACGAGTGTGGGGTGTAGCAAGATGGCGGCGACGGAACGTCACTTCCGTAGCAAACTGTGATGGGTCGCCGAATATGTCGTTACAGCGGCATATAAAGGATGTTCGTCCCTTTTGAGGCCACCGTTTATCACTCTAGTAACAAGTTAATTGTCTCCAGCACCCCCCTGGATTCAGGTTGGCGGCCATGTTTCTGAAGACCAATTCCTATTGACTTATACAGGCAGGCTGCGCTACAGAAGTGGAGACACTCAACACCCGGAAGTAAACTTGTACATTTCACAGGCTGAGTCGCGTCTTTGTGACGTTTCAGACAACAACAGAGGTTTGCAGGAGGAGAGACCACAGAGGGAACATGGTGAGTGCACTGTCTTCTAATACTAGAGTCACAGGGTGCTGGGACATAAAGAGAACCTGTCCTCATGGAATGAAGGAGGAAGCACAGTAGTGTCAGGGCGGATATAATGGAGTGTCTGAATATTGCAGCATGACCTGGGGAGCCCTGAGCCCCTGCAGCCTGCAAATACTAAATGCATGGACCCTGTGTTATCTTATAAGTCACACATCACTCACATGTCTGCCATAGAGCCTCAGCCTGCCGGGACATGGATTCCCTCTACAGGGATGGAGCGGCTGGATGATCACAAATGATAAACTCTCTCATTATCTTTGTTTTGTCTTTTAGGGGGAGAGAAAAGGAACCAACAAGTATTACCCTCCGGATTTTGATCCCGCCAAAGTAAGTGCGACTACAGGAAGTGTGATTTATGTTTTGAAGTAGCAGTGGATTTTTGTTTACATGTCTGTAAAACCCCATAATGGTCTGTTCCTTATACCTATACAGGATTTATATAGCGCCAACAGTTTGCAGAGCACTATATAAATTCCTTCACAACGTCTGACTTCATTTACTACCAGAATGCCCATAGAGATGATCGCCATCTGATTTGGCTGACGACAGTCCGGTCAGGAAGTTGTTATAAACCAAATGGCAGGTTTTGACTTCCCAGGGGAAGTGCGATCTTAAAGCGCGACTAAACCCATCGGTTTAAAAAAAAAAACAAAACAACCAAATTGTCAAGCCATAAAATAGCTGAAGTCATAACTGATCACATGTGCGTCATCATGGCAGTTATAGGTCAAACAGAGGCCAAGATGGCAGCTTCCATGGCTGAAAAGCATAGGAGGGTTTAGTTCTGCTTTTAAAGTGTAACCCTTAAAATTATTATGGCTTAAAGCAGGGGTAGGCAACCTTTCAGAGGTTGAGATCTACCTGGACAACTTGGAAGAAGGCAAAGATCCCCGAGGGGAAGGGGGGGGGGTCCACTACACGGAGCCCTTTGAAAAACAAAAATCTATCAAGCTCCCAATAAAAAGACAGCATCACTGTAGTGTCCTCTGCCCCTCCCCCTACAGTAGTGTTCTGTACCCCCCAACGCAGTGTCCTCTGCACCTTTCACATCAGCCCCCCACACACACCGTAGTGTCCTCTGCCCCCTTCCCCCCACAGTAGTGTTCTGTAACCCCCTCTCAACGCAGTGTCCTCTGCCCTCCTTCACATCATCCCTCCCTGTATTGTCCTATGCCCCCCACAGTTATGTCCTGTACCCTCTAATGTTGTGTCCTCTGTCCCCTTCACAACACCACCCCCCCCCCCAATCTGTGTCGCCTGAACCCCTTCATATCAAGCCCCCCCGTAGTGTCCTGTGTACCCCCACCCCACTTACACACGGCGCTGTGTAGGTAGCACTTCCCTGCCAGTGTGTGTTCATCAGAGCGGAGGTCAGGAGACCGCATAGTGCTGGGTGAAAGGTGGGAGCAGGAGACACATATTAGCCAGAGTTCATATTAGCAAGTTGGTGATTGAGCAGCTCCCCCCGCCATCCAGCTTCTACCTCCCGCTCTCCGCTCTGCAGTTGGGGGAGGCAGAGCCATGGTCACGATCCACCTATCACCTGCGCCCCCCCCGGACAACCGGTTGATCGCGATTGATGGCTTGCTGACCCCTGGCTTAAGGTATATCTAAGGGCAAAACATTTATTTATATATTTTTGGCTAGAGTGTAGATGGATTAGAACACCTGTCAGTTTTTTTTTCCCTATCTGTGCCCCCGTTGGGGAGATTGGCTCTTTCCCTTTTGTCCTGTTTACTATCATTGATCGTGAAAGAAAATACCACATATTAGGTTGTCACCAGAACAGGAATAGAGAGGAGAAATCTTCCAATGGGGACACTAGTTCTGGTGACAACCAGGGATTCCCTCACTTTAGAGGGATTTCCTCTCACTTCCTGTTTTGACTATGGGACAGGAAGTGACTCCCCATTGGGACACACATGGCCTTCCCTTACTTTATCCAAAATAAAAAATTTAGCTTTACTTTAAAGGATAAGTTCACTTTTTGAAACATGTTACATGTTCCACCCATATTTAGGTTGGAACGTGTAACTAACATGTTCCAGCAGCTGCAGCCTCTCCTCCTCCCCAGTGACAGCGAGCGGGCATCTTCTCCGGGCGCTTGCTGTCACTGTTTGAAAAAGACATGGCCGTGCGGGGCTCTGCCCACCCGGCTGCATCATTCATTCACAGAGTTCTGTGAATGGGAATATACCTGTCACAACAGCCTTTGCTGCTGTCGGTTTATAGTTTCAATGAACTACTATGGTGCCGTTGAGCGTGTGCATCTGCCTGCCCGTACGAGCAGATACACTGACAAGCCTGCAGGAGTCCTGCATGGTACCCGAGATCTGCTGATCACAGGTGCGACGCTTTCCAGGCTCCTAGTAAAAAACAAAGAAAAGCAAATGCACATTTTTTAACTTGCAAAAAGATGTACATTTTAATATATAAATATATATATTATTATTATTTTTTTTTTTTTTAAGTGAACTTTAAATGTGTCTAGTAGGATCTCTTCTCAGCCTTTTGGCCAAGATTAGGTGTAGTATCTGTTCTCATCAGTGTAAGTGGGGGTGCTCTGCCATCATTCTGGCTTTATGACTGGGATGGTTGACTGTATGGTGTCACTGCTGGTATGATGGGGGTCCTGAGGGATCTTCCCATGGGAACAATAATCATTGTATAAGATGAGGGCTGGGAGTAATTCCCTGGTGGAAAATTCTGAGGGGCCTGGTGCCACCTGATTTGAGAGGTGCTATCTGGTCTGGCCAGGGGATGGGATGGCGGAGGGCCCATGGTGTCAAGCCACAGAGGGGTGGCAGACTAACACTATGGGTGTGGGACCCCTCCCTGTGTGAAACTGCACTAGGCCATGACAACCAAGTTTTGTATTTTTGTTTTTTTTTCTGCACAACACCTCATGGACTGGAGCAATTTTTGGTGCTGGGCTGCAAGGCTGCGCCAATGCACCTGCATTTTTTTTCATTTTTGCATATTTATTTTCTCTCCATGCATTTTACCTGCCCTTATTTATGTGGTTTCCTTTTCACTCAGAATTGTAGGGTGTGGGTGTTCCGGCCTACCCTGAAGTATACGGGGAGGATGTGCAGCTATTGGGTACATTCTGCCCATGCTCTTCGAGAGAGCTCCTCACCTAGTACCCGCTGGTTAACATCGGCTGATCATGAGGAAAGGGGGCCAACCAGGCCTTTTGTCTAGGTGGAACTGAGTGTGTTTTACTCCTGTACGGTGTCTTGCACCCCAGGGGTCCAGGGAAGGGTGCTTCCTCTTTCGGAGAGGACTAAAATACACCCCTAAAGGGGTTGTAAAGGAATTTTTTTTTTTTTTTTTTAAAACAAACATGTTATACTTGCCTCCACTGTGCAGCTCGTTTTGCACAGAGTGGCCCCGAACCTGGTCTTCTGGGGTCCCTCGGCGGCTGTCTCAGCTCCTCCCCGCAATAACTAATTGCCTTCATGCGAGCTCTCTCGCATGGTGGTGAGTTCCTGCGGGCGTGCTCCTGTGATACAGCCGGCGGCTATAGCCGCTGACTGTATCACTCGGCCTCGCCCCCCGGCACGCCGCGTCATTGGATGTGATTGACAGCAGCGCGAGCCAATGGCTGCACTGCTTTCAATCCATCCACTCTAGCCAATCAACGGCCAGGCTGAGCGGCGAAGAGGATATCGGGGGGGAGAGCGCAGTAGGTTTAGGGGCTCAGGTAAGTAAAACGGGGGGGCCGGTATTGTCGGATGTTTTTTCACCTTAATGCATAGGATGCATTAAAGTGAAAAAACGAGAACCTTTACAACCCCTTTAAAGTGATTGTAAACAATGACCTTTTAAAACAACCCATTCCGTTTATAATAGAAATGAAAGGCAAAACATTTTTGTATAGATGTAAAAAAACATTATAAATACCCTTTTTCTAAAAGTGATCACATTCCCTCTGTTCTCAACTGCAAAAGAGCCTGGGGGAGGAGAAGCAGCAGCACACTGAGCTTCCCAGTAAATGGCTGTGCAGCAGGGGCATGTCAGGACAAGTCTGATCATTAGAGAAGAGCAGGCTGAGATCCCAGCATATCTAGAGAACTGACCACACTGCTTAGTGTGGTCAGTTTTGAATAGAAAAGCAGAGGGACTGGCATGAACACCAGGTATTTCGCCCAAAGGAGGCAATACAAAGAGAACAGGATACTTTCTCATACAAGTACACAGTACAGCAGGCACATAGCAGGAATATGAAGTGTTGGGGTAACAAACGCTTTAAATGCACTTTTTTGTGTGTGTTCACATTTATTTTTTTGCTTGCTGCACCACGAAAAGGGAAAAAAAAATGTTTTGTAGGGTATGTTGGTGTCACAAAACAGCCGCCTGTTGTGTCTCAGTTTATGCCTTTGGACACAAATAGCTGGTGATCCTGCCAGTCCCTTTCATTTCATTTTCTAAACTGACCACGTTAAGTACAAAAGCAGATCCATTCTAGTGTGGTCAGTTTGGATCTCTTTTCCTAAAAGATACAGAAATGCAGCGCCTGCATCTCTGTGGTCAGTTTTAAAGACACCCCCCCCCCCACACACACACACACACACACACACACACACACACACACACACACACACACACTCATCCCCACCAGGCTAATTGACATCTTCTGGAGGAACACATAAGGGGAAAGTATCCCCTGCTGTGTATGAGGTCAGTTGTAGAGAGGAGCGCAGAAGGACCATGGTCCTGAAGTACAACATACACCACAGAGAAAGTACTTCAGCGCTGTTAGAAGTCAGCAACAGCCTGCCCCCTTCTGATTCGAGCCCAACAATGGAACATAGAGGAGGCTATGGGACTGGTGACGTTACTAAACTTTTTTGTTTTAGAAAACATAAAATTGATATTTTCAAGGAAAATATTTTGATCAACCAAAATGTATTTTCCCAGATGAACTCCATTGTTTCCCAAATGTGCACAGGCACCAGAGACGTCTACTCATTTACCCAAAAAGGATCATGTTTATGAACAGATCTTTTATTATGCCTATGACTAGTATTAAAAGGACTTTATCACTGGGCGGAGGGGGAAAACTGCTGCAGCTAGAAGGTTTGGGCACCCATAGGTGCACATACCTGAGGGACCCTTCCAAATCTTCCTCTTATGGCTGAATTTCCAGCTACTTTGATGAGCAAAACTTCAGCACTTTCTGATGGGCAAACTCTCCCTTGCTTCCTACTTACTGTATATTCCTATTGGCCAGTGAGACATTAGGGTTTTTTTTGCTAAAACTGGAGCACTCAGAATCTGGTGCAGTTGTGCATAGTAACCATTCAGCTTCTTCAATTAAAGTGGTTGTAAACCCTTACAGACCACTTATTGCTACAGGTAAGCCTATAATAAGGCTAACCTGTAGCTACCCAGGATATCTTCTAAACCTGCACGGTTTAGGAGATATTCCCTGTATTTGCATGTGCCGATGTCATCGGCACATGCGCACTGACACAAACTGAAGCAATGGCACGTATGTGTGTTGCTTCAGTGAGTGTTTCCGTTACCACGCGCATGCACGGGAGTGACGTCATTGACGTCTCCGCCCAATTACAGCGCCGGAGCCGCGAAACTCGGAAGTAATTCCCAGGAGTGATGTCGCCGGCCGGTGCTGTGTACGGCCACCGCAGCGAGGGCTTCGATCTCAGGTGAGTAGTACATAATGAGCTAGTATGCTATACATACTAGCTCATTATGCCTTTATCTTGCAGGTGTTAGGTTTTTTTTTTTTTGTTTACAACCACTTTAAGCTTTAATGGTAAAACCTGGAAGCTGATTGTCTACCATGCAGAGCTGCACCAGATTTTGCACTTTCCAGTTTTAGTAAATCTCCCCCATTGTGTGTACGGTAATGTAGAACACATTTTGATAAGTCACCTTCTTTTTTATTTTTTTGTATAACACTCAGATAAAATAAAAGTTTTTACAAGCCTCATCTAATCTTTTTTTTTTTTTTTTGCTGTCAGCATGGCTCTCTCAATCGCTACCGGAACAGTCACCCGCTGCGGGAACGGGCCCGGAAGCTGTCTCAGGGCATCCTTATCATCAGGTAAGAGGCTGCACAATTTTGTTTTTATTGTTAGGGTGGTGTAAAGCAGTGGTTCTCAACACTGTCCTCAAGTACCCCCAACAGGCCATGTTTGCAGGTTTTCCTTTATCTTGCACAGGTGCTTTAAATCGGAGTCAATGGCTTGGTATTCTGGACAGATATTTTATTGTAAGAGAAATTCCCAAAACATGGCCTGTTCGTGGTACTTGAGGACAAGGTTGAGAACCACTGGTGTAAAGGAGAAGTGCACTTTAAGACAAAGTATACATACCCTTTTTGGCCCTGACCTTGCCTAATCCACCCTCCCCCTCCACAGATGCATACTTACCTAGATCTGACAGGCGCTGCCTCCAGTGCTTGTTCACATCCTGTCTGCACCTGTGCATTACAGCCCTATAGCCTTCTCCATAGACTTCTTTCTCTATGAAGCTGTAATGTGCAGGTGTAGCCAGAACAGTGAGACTTGTCCTGGCTGTACCTGCATATACAGGAGGTTGTGGTAGTTCGTCCAAGGTAAGTATTGAACAGCTGCAACCTTCACTCAACTACAGGGGCTCTACTATGTAGGGTTGCCACCTCACCCTTTTAAAGCCGTAGCGCTTTACAACAGTAGGGCAGACAGTGCAATTACAATCTATATGTGTTCGGTTTAAAGGAATGAGGTGGCAACTCTACTGCTATGTGTTACGGTTAACCTGACCATACAGGTTGTAATCTGATGGTACAATCTTAACTAAAATGACCAAAACAAAGTAATGTGAGGGCCCCAACCTACACAATACAATCTGTATCAGATCAGGCCAGCTTTGCATTACAGAGTTGGTGAATGGAAGGAACATTGCACAATCAGATTTTGATGTGTGTAATCAACACTCGTCACACTGAGATGACATCATACATTGTCAGCATGAGATCAGGCAGTTGTCAGAGCAGCAATTGTCAGCCTGTAGGGGACACTCTCACTCCTAACTCTGACCCTAGAATTACATCTCTGTTTTTGCAGTCTGCGTTTGCACAGACACAGCAGCACATTCATTTGCATGGGCCGCCGTGCCTGCGTTTCTCTAAAAAAAAAAAGTGCATGCACCTTTTTTAAAACGCGGCCCATGGGGTAATCGCATGATCATTTTGACCATGCAATTTCCCTGCTGTTCCTGCACCTGCAAACGCAATGTTTTTTTACATGCGAGGGGGTGCCATTTAGAATGAATGACCGCCCTGCGCGTTTCCTTACAGCAGCACGTTTTCACTGTGAGTGGTTGCAGGTGTAAGAATCGCTGTGATTCCTACACCTGCAGCCACACACATAGGTGTGAACCAAGTCCTAGGGACCTGCTAAGACGTTTTTGATTTGTCTGATTCTTGTTTACCTCTCATCTTGACAGGTTTGAAATGCCATATAACATATGGTGTGATGGCTGCAAGAATCACATTGGAATGGGTATGTGCTCATTTATTCACCTCCTTGTCCTATGGCTCTGTCATTATTTCTTACTGACTAATCTGTGCTCTGTGTGTCCCTCAGGTGTGCGATATAATGCAGAGAAGACGAAAGTGGGCAATTACTACACAACTCCAATATACAGGTAACGTCTTATATTTAGGCTGTATATCTCATCTAGAAACTAACTAAAAAATGTAAGTAGTTGTAAAGTCTAAAGATTTTTTGCCTTCATCCATACTGTGCATGAAGGTAAAAAACCTTTAGTGTGCAGCTCCCCCCTGCAGCTCCCCCCTGCAGCACCCCTTAATACTTACCCGAGCACAATCTAGATCCAGTGATGTGCAAGAGAGCAGCTGCTGTCTCAGCTCTCTACTTCCTCATTGCTCAGAGACAGCAATGGAAGCCATTGGCTCTTGCTGCTGTCAATCACAGCCAGTGGGGCGGGGCCAAGCCCCATTCTGTGTAGGGATGCACCAACATTTCGGCTGCCGAGAATAGGGGTTTTTTAGCATTGTGGCGAAAGGAAAAAAAGGTGTCGCTAATGGGTGCTAAAAACACCTGCGATTTTTGCCACAATTTTACTGCGATTTTTACCCTGCTTATGGTGACTGAAAAAGTGCATTAAAAAAAATGCAACGTGGGTGCATTTTTGATGCGTTCTTGCTGCCTTTTCAATGCATTTCAATGGGGAGGTGCATTTGTGGTGGAGTTTTTTTTAACTGACCAAATATGCACCAAAAATGCAGCAAGCAGGATTTTAACACCCCTTCAAAAGGTGCTGATAATGGCCAACAATAAATTCATATTCATTTAAATTCATGACAATAATTAAAAAGTCGAATATAATACAATTATTTATAAAAAAATATATAATTTTTTTTAAAAACCCTCAATTTTGATTTCGGCCAAGTGCATCCAGAAATTTCGGTTACGGCACCAGAATTTTCATTTTGGTGCACCACCGGTTTTGTGTCTTATGGAGTGACAGCGAGGGATCGGATAAGAATAGGATCGTGGCTGCACTGAGCAGGTAAGTATAACATGTTATTTAAAAAAAAATTATAAACCTTTAGTATCATGGCGTAGCATTTATTCTGTGCTAGAAAAGTGACATATGGAGTTTGGTTGCTAAGGCCAAAATATTAAATTTTTTTGCTTTTTTATTATAGGTGTTTAGTGCGGTCTAATGTGGATTAATGGTGGTGTCTTCCCTATGAATATTCATTCATTAGGTTTAGGATGAAGTGTCATTTGTGTGTGAATTACATTGAGATGCAGACTGATCCAGCTTCTTGTGATTATGTCATTGTGAGCGGAGCGCAGAGGAAGGAGGAGCGATGGGACATGAGCGAGAACGAGCAAATCCTAACAACAGGTCAGTGTGGTGGGAGGAGCTGTGGTGCAGAAGTGCTGCGCCCCCCCCTCAAAGGCTGACACTGCTTGGGGCTCAACTGGCTTTGTTTTCCCACACCATATTATTTTCTTGACCTTTACAGAACATGAACAGAAGCAAAAACTGGAGACAGATTCCATGTACCGGCTGGAACACGGTGCTGCAGATAAAGAGAAGCTGAAGAAGGCCATACCCACACTGTTTGAGCTGCAGGAAGCACAGGGTGCCTGGAAGGATGACTTTGCTCTCAACAGTCTTCTGCGCACCAAGTTTAGAGTGAGCTGCCTTGTGTATTGTTGTTTGCCATTTCCCATTGTGTTATGATTATTCCTAAAGAGAATTTTCAGTTAACACAGAAGGATTTCTTTACTGCCATACCTCCTGGCTTTAACAGGGGCACCTTTTGTGGGCAAAAAATTAAAATGAACTTTTTATGCACTTTAGAACCCCTTTCACACTGGGGCCACGGCTGCGTTGGCGTTGCTTTCCGGCCCCTTTTAACCCCAAAGAAGAAGTTAGAAACTCCCGTGTTGCGGCACTTCCAAAACGCTTTTCAGGCGCTTCAGAAACGGTCCACATTCATTTCAATGGGCAGGGTGCTTTGGGAGCGCTAAATACAGCGCTCCCAAACCGCCTCCAAGATGCTGCTTGCAGGACTTTTCGGGACGTCCTGCAAGTGCACCGCCCCAGTGTGAAAAGTCACAATTGAATGAATTGGAGTCAGTGTTCAGGCACTTAGCAGTGTGAAAACCACCCCAGTGTGAAAGGAGTCTAAGGGGGGGCAAAGTCACCAAGAATAAATACATAAATAGTCCACCTTGTGAAAGCTCATCATTGCCAGGGACTTAGGTAGGGTCACTCCTTGTGCATCTGGACTAAAGGAGGTTTAACCTCCACATATAGATAGTAATAGCTGTGAAGATGTGGAAGAGGAATTAGTTCTGGATAGCTCGTTTGATTGTGTTTGTGTGTTTTTGTTTTTTTTTAACCACTTAAACCCCAGACCATTTGGCTGGCAAAAGACCAGAGCACTTTTTGCGATTCAGCACTGCGTCGCTTTAACTGACAATTGCGCGGTCGTGCGACGTGGCTCCCAAACAAAATTGACGTCCTTTATTTCCCACAAATAAAGCTTTCTTTTGGTGGTATTTGATCACCTCTGCGGTTTTTATTTTTTTCCTGAGTTTAGGCCGGTACGTATTCTTCTACTTATTTTTGGTTAAAAAAAAAAAAAAGCAATAAGCGTTTATTGATCGGTTTGCGCAAAAGTTATAGCATCTACAAAATAGGGGATAGTTTTATGGTATTTTTATTAATAATTTTTTTTTTTTTTTTTACTAGTAATGGCGGCGATCAGCATTTTTTTTTTTTTTTTTTTTTTTTATCGTGACTGCGACATTATGGCGGACAGATCGGACACTTTTGGCGCTATTTTGGGACCATTCACATTTATACAGCGATCCGTGCGATTAAAAATGCATTGAGTACTGTGTAAATGTGACTGGCAGCGAAGGGGTTAACCACTAAGGGGTTAAGTGTGTCCTAGGGAGTGATTCTAACTGGGGGGGGGCTACGTGTGACACAACGCTGATCACCGCTCCTGATTACAAAAAATTAAGTATTTCAAATACTTTTTTTGCTTTTACCTGTATTTTGTCTTAAATGGTGACAAGGTCACTTTTAAAGAACAGTGTCCTTTTACAAATGTGCATTATGTACTGCTTGCTTTGAGACTACAGAGCAATTGGAGCACAATAAAAATCAAAGAAGAAAGAAGCACCCAATCTATCTACTGTCATAACTAGATTGAATACCCAGGCACAATTTCAATTTATGCTAGCTTATAAAAAACCAGTAAAAGCAGTAAAAAATGGAAAATTTGGATATCCCATCCCAGAGCCACCAATTACCTAAAAGAATGTAAAATTTAAATTTACCCTTCAGGCTGAAATATTGTGACCATTCACCTAAGCAATTAGTCGGTGTAGAGCAATATCTCTGATATTCATTACTTTTTGGTTATTCATTAATTTTAATTTCCCTTCCCAACATTATTTCCATACTCCTAGTTTATACTGTAAGAAGCATAGTTAAAGTGGTGACCTTCCAGTCCTACAGCTTGAACCCAACTGGGGTAGGCTGGACTAGGCCATCAAGGTTTATATCAGTACTATACTTTATGCTTTTTCAGTTTTTGTATTACAAATGTTGTATAATATATGCAGCAACTTCAATTGATTTGTATTTGTTTGATAAAATAAATAAAAATTATTGTTCAAAGAAAAAAAAAAATTCTGAGAGGAGGAAGGCCTGGTCAACGTCATGTGACCAGCCCCTCTTCCAACCACAGAGTTCTCCCTGCAGGGACACCACAGGTTCTGTACTAGGTGATCTGCATTTTATGAATAGGGTAAAAAATGCAGGCCACAATGTGGAGTAATATTGTGGTGTCCAGCAGATATAAATCCACTCTTTGTTTAAATGGTAACGCTAGAAAACATCGTCACTGTGCAGAGGTTTGTGAGATAAGTGTATGTTGGTAACATTTACTTCTCCGGTGTCTTTTACTAGTGATGCTGGCAGTTTTATTCTTTCTTCTGTCTTTTGCTGTTGTGGTCCTTTCACTATGCTTTTAAAGAAGTCCCATAGTCTTCGATGGAGCTTTTTTTGCAGGGACCAGGAGTGGTAGCGGTGTGGTAAATGATAGAAATTTTATATTGTTTTATGAATTTGAACCCAGTCCCCATCCTAGAATTTTAGTTATACTCCCTTCTTTCCTTGAATTTATTCTGTTTTTCCCTACATAGGAAGAGAAAAAGCAGATTCTTGAGGAGGAACAGAAGGACCAGGCGTTCCTGAAGAAAGCCTCCTTAGATCTGAAGCTCCTTCCAGAGACAGAGGAAGATAAGAGGATAGCATCTCTACTAAAGTACCGAAGCTTGGAGTGTAAGCATTGGAGGATGCACCCAGATACCACCAGATTGTTCAATGGGAGTCTTTAGAAGATTTAGTCAAGGCAGAAAAGACCTACAGTATATGCTAGTGGTGCACCTAAATGTAAATTTTCGGTACCGAAAATTCAGGATGCATTTAACCGAAACTGATGGTTTAAAACAAAAAAAAAATATATATATATATATATATATAATAAATAACTTTTTTAATGAATATCATTAATTTACATTTAATATGAATTTATTGTCTGCCATTATCGGTACCTTTTTGAAGCAGTGTTAAAAATCTTGCTTGCTGCATTTTTGGTCCATATTGGGTCAGTTAAAAAAAAAAAAAAAAACGCACCTCCCCATTGAAATGCATTGAAAACACAGCAAGCATGCATCAAAAATGTACCCATGTTGCAGTTTGAGTCACATGACCTATGACAAACACACCATAAGCAACGCAAAATCACGGGCGTTTTTCGACAGCCTTTATCAGCCTTTTTTTTTTCCTTTGGGCACAACGTTGAAAACCCTATTTTCGGTCAACCATTTTTGACGTCCAAAATTTCGGTGCAGCACTAGTATATACATATGGGAATTGCAATATAGTGGCAAGAACCTGTGTTTCCACTAAAAGCACTGTCCATTACTAAATACCCCATTTCATGTTGATAGTATTCGTACCGCAGACAGATTAATCCAATTCAAACTCATACACTACCTATATTACACTTCTGCCTTCACTCAAATGAATGGGACTTTGTGATCAGGATCTTTGCCCACCTGCAGTGATATGGCTGACCAGCTTCTTATTTGTTGGTATTGTCCACTAATACATAGCTACTGGACCAATGTACACGTCACTCTACTGCAAAAACTGGGCTTCCTTCTCCTGAGGTATTTCTTCTAGATGTTCTTGGCTCTTTTATGCACAGTTCCTCAGATAGAACCATGTTCAGATTGTGGTGTTTTTATGAAGTGATCTCAAACCTTCAGACTACAGTGTGTTTCAGATATTGGTGCATGAAGCTCTTACTATATATGAAGTAAGAGCATGCCCAGCTAAATTTACCAAAATTTTGGGTCCTTGGCTAGACTTTACCAACACCGAGGCACAAGAGCCATCTTACACTAAGTGAGATATTGTTTAACCCCTTAAAGTGGTTGTAAACCCTTACAGACCACTTTTTGCTACAGGCAAGCCTATAAGGCTTACCTGTAGCTACCCAGGATATCTCCTAAACCTGCACGGTTTAGGAGATATCCTCTGTCACTGGCACATGCGCACTGAAGCAATGGCACGTATGCGCGGGAGTGACGTCATTGCGGCTCCGGCCGGTGTAACCCCCGGGAGTGATGTCGCCGGCCGGTGCTGTGTACGGGCACCGCAGCGAGGGCTTCGATCTCAGGTGAGTATTACATAATGAGCTAGTATGCTATGCATACTAGCTCATTATGCCTTTGTCTTGCAGGTGTTTTTTTTTTTTCAAAGTGGGTTTACAACCACTTTAAGGACTGGAAGGATTTTCCCCCTTAATAACCAGTTTTTTTTGCAATACGGCACTGCGTCGCTTTAACTGAAAATTGCGCGGTCGTGCAACGCTGTACCCAAACAAAATTGACGTCCCTTTTTTTTTTTTCCCCCACAAATAGAGCTTTCTTTTGGTGGTATTTGGTCACCTCTGCGGTTTTTATTTTTTATGCTATAAACAAACAAAGAGTGAAAATTTGGGGAAAATTTTTTTTTTTACTTTTTGCTATAATACATATCCAAAAAAAATATTAAAAAAAATGTATTCATCAGTTTAGGCTGATATATATTCTTCTACATATTTTTAGTAAAAAAAAAAAAAAAAATAGCAATATGGGTATATTGATTGGTTTGCGCAAAAGTTATTGTCTACAAACTATGGGATAGATTTAGGGACTTTTTTTTCTTTTTTTTTTTTTTTTATTGTTTCTACTGGTTATGGCAGCGAGCTGCGTTTATTTTATTTATTTTTTGGGACTGCGACATTGCGGAGGAACAAACCTGACCCCAAATTACATTTTTGGGGGACCAGTGACATTATTACATTGATCAGTGCTATAAAAATGCACTGATCAATGTAAAAATAACACTGGCAGGGAAGGGGTTAACACTAGGGGGCAATCAAGGGGTTGTAAAGAGGTAGTAAACCCCTCTTTATCTTGAACCTACAGGTCAGCCTATAATAAGGCTTACCTGTTGTAGGTACATTGAATATCTCCTAAACATGCAATGTTTAGCAGATGTTTACACGTGTAGCAGTCAGAGACGTCACCAGCGTATACATACTGCGCTCTCGATGGACGGCATATCGTCTATTAAAAGAGCTGTGCCAAGAGCTGTGCCAAGACGCATGTGCAGGAGTGACATCATTGCGGCTCAGCCATTCAAACAGCTGGAGCCCGCAAACCCGGAAGGAAGACCAGGTGAAGTTGGAAGCCTAGTCAGCGATGACAGTGTGGCGCTGGAGGGATCCGTTTTAATGCGGTGCATTCTAGCACATTATGACATGAGCCTACAGGCGAGCCAGTTTGTTTTGGGGGGGTTTTTTGGAACACAGTTTTACTACCGCTTTAATCTTGAAAAATAGAAAGGCAAACTAACTCCAAATATCCTGGCCACCCTTCTGGGCCCCGCTTCATTTAGCAGCCGTGATGTCTCATGCTGCATGCAAGGGTCTGCACACAATACACAGCTCCGGAATAAGAATCCATTATAGTGCTTGAAATGGCAATCACTCATTGGTCAGCGCAGTCATGTGACTATGCTTCATTAGGAAGAATACTCAATCCGGGGCTGTGCATTGGGGTGTTCCGAGGGGTGGCCAGGATATTCAGCATCAGTTTACTTTTACATTTTTTCTGAAAAGGTGAACTTCCACCTTTTAAAGAGGAATTTCAGTTTTTATTTTTTTTTTTTTTTTTTTTTTTTTTTTTTTTTTTTTGTAGCAGCGGCTACAAATAATGTTGCTGTTGACTTTTTAAAAAATTGGATACTTAAAGGGGTTGTAAGCACTCGCCGTTTTTCACCTTAATGCATTCTATGCATTAAGGTGAAAAACCTTCTTTACTGCAGCAACGCCCACAAGCCCCCCTTATACTTACCTGAGCCCCGAAATTCGCACGACGGGAACAAGCACATCAGCTCCGGCCGGTGTCTCGTTTCCTGATTGGATAGATTGATAGCAGCGCAGCCATTGGCTCCCGCTGCTGTCAATCAAATCCAATGACGCGGGGGCGGGGCCGAGTCCTACATTCCTACATGAACGCCGAATGCTGGACTCGGGAGCACGCCCACAAGGTAACCCCCCGGGAGAGCGCTTCTCCTAGGGGGTTATACGATGCGGGGAGGAGCCGCCAGGGGACCCCAGAAGAGCAGGATCGGGGCCACTCTGTGCAAAACGAACTGCACAGTGGAGGTAAGTATGACATGTTTGTTATTAAAAAAAAAACAAAAAAAAACCGAAGCCTTACAATCACTTTAACAATAAAAGATAAGGAACAGAGGGCGCACCAGCCTAGCACATTACCTTTGCGACAATTTATTATTTAAAAAGGTGTATATAAAATTAAACAGATATCTGTGTTAACCAAATTTACAATCTACTAAATGCTCCAACCTGCACGGTCTGCTAGTACATGCCAGAAGTAGGATGAACAGTCCGATAAATTTGATGCGTTTCGAGAGGTGTCCCCTCTTCAGAGCAGACTTACCAATACCAATGCCTGGGGTCCATTACTTTTGAGGGGGGGGGAGGGGGTTGTGGATCGTGCTGGAGTGACTCGATCGGTCACTGTTGTTGGGTAGGCAAAAGTGTGGGCAGATAGGAAGGTTTGGTTCCAAGAGGTTCATGCCCGGCTTGGGGAAAAAGGTGGTGGTGTGCCCTGTTAGGGCCTGGGCTGCTACCTCGGAATAGGCCTCTGAACCCACAGCCAGCATTTGGACATTGATCGGTCTGATCAATTTGTCATAGGCAGTCTGTAACAGGACCATTTCCTTAAAGTGGTTGTAAACCCTTACACACCACTTTTACCTACAGGTAAGCCTATAATCAGGCTTACCTGTAGATCAGGGGTCTCAAAGTGGTGGCCCTCCAGCTGTTGCTAAACTACAAGTCCCATGAGGCCTTGCAAGGCTGACAATTACAAGCATGACTCCCTCAGGCAAAGGCATGATGGAACTTGTAGTTCCACAGCAGCTGGAGGGCCACCAGTTTGAGACCCCTGCTGTAGATACTGGAAATATCTCCTAAACCTGCACGGTTTAGGAGATATTTACCATATACACTTGCACCAACGTCATCGCCGCATGTGCACTGAAGAAAGGGCACGATTGTGCCATTTCTAAAGGGCCCGTGCCATGACTGTCGGCTCCTGCGCGGGAGTGACGTCACGCCCCTCCGGCCAGTTACAGAGCCCGGAAGAAAGAGGGGTGAAGATGGATGCAGCCACCAGCGGGGACATCGCGGGCTTCGTTTGCAGGTAAGTACAACATAATGGGCTAGTATGCATCGCATATTATGCTTTTGCATTATGCTTTTACTTTGCAGGGGAAAAAAGAGGAAGTAAAACCCATCAGGGTTTACTTCCTCTTTTAATAGCTTTCAGTAGCAGCCCTGATGAAGGGGGAGTCTCTGTTCCCCCGAAATGCATTGGCCTTTTTTCATTGTTGTGACGCAAAATAAAACGTTCAATATCTTCATCTACTGGACACTGAGCGCTCCTTCACTTTCATTTCTTCTCAAGCATATGCGGGGTCCATTACTGTCCCCCTTCTTACCGCTGCAGGTCCCTGATCCTACCATCTTGGATACAGGAGTCAGCTGTGGCTTCCTGAGGAACCACAGCCAATTCCCCACTGCGCATGTGCGCGCTTCTGCGGTGCTTTGAGAACGATCCTGCAGTCTCCTGGGACATGTGAATGTGTCCGGGGAGGGGGTGGGGTGAGGGTTGTGGAAGTGGGAGCAGGTACTGATGAAAATCAATACTTGCCCCACTGCGCCCCCCGCCCCCCCCCCAAAAAAAAACCTGTAACTCCATTACAGGCTGGGGGGACAAAGAGAACCTGCGGGACTTCACTTGTGAAGTGATGTTCTGCTTTAATATTTTAAAAGCATAAAAAACATCTTTTTTTATAAAAAAGAATAACCCTGTCATGTCAAGGGTAATCAAAACCTTCCTGACTGGGCCAAATGATGACGTTTTGGTATACTTCGGTTTACTCAACACTATCTTTTTATTCACTTTACATACCAAAATGATTTCCACACAGTTTCTTTTGCGGCAAAATTGCAGTTATAACTATAATTACGCATTAACTCACTAAAAAAGAATATTTAATGAGCTAAACATGTGATTATACATATTTTGCTTTGGATCCTGAGTGTGAAAAGATCTTAGTGAATTAGATGGAGGCACAATGACCTCTAAGGGAGGCCATAAGTGGTGCAAATCTCTTTCCTGCAGCTACGGGTTGCAGAAAAGAAATTAGCATGATTTCCCCATAAACACAGACAATGCTAGGGGAATCCCTGCTGCTGAGACATTGTATTTTTCTGGTGCCTTTATGGCAGCATACGCATGGTTGGTTGCTCCACCACCGGCATGCGTATGCTGCCATGGATAGGCACCAGGAAAGGAAAATTACGGAAAGGTAAGTATTCAATTTCCCTGGTGCCTTCATGGCAGAATCCGCATGCGGGGGTTGGAGCAACCAACCATGCGCATGCTGCCATGAAGGCACCAGGAAAATACAATGCCAGGAAAGGTAAGTATTCATTTTTCCATTTTCCCTGTGGGAGGTGTGGGAAGCCATCCTGCTGGGAGAAGATGGTGACTATTGCTACTAAATAATCGCAAGTAAAATCCAGAAGGCTGGTTGTACCCAAGTTAATCGATCAACTTGGTACATTCAGCCTGCCCATACACGGATTGCATCTCGTCCGATTCCTGCTGATTCGGCTTGAGATTTGAACCGTCTATGGCCGGCCCAAGTCTAAACTATCCTTTTTTGCTGTGATTAGGTTGTTGTTGGGTTAGGCCAGCTATAAGGGAGAGACGATTAGTTTACTGAGATTGTACTATTTCTTCACCTTCCAGCATATGACAAAAGGCAGCAGAAGAAACGCTCAGAGATCTCCAGCCGCTCTTGGTTTTCTCAGGGAGGTGACGTGAAGATCCAGACAACAAATAACACCTTGAAGAATCTCAAGATCCGACCTAAACCTCCATCCAGCCCCGTAGCATCGGCATTATCGCTCGGAGTGGTACGGAGGGAATCAAAGGAGGGGAATGATAAGGAAAAGATTGTTTCCCCAGCTGAATGTGAACAAGAAACAACAGAGGAGATTGATAGGAAGCGGCGGGAGAGCAATGAACTGATAGCGAACGAGACTGCTGCTCTACAGACTGTCCGTAATACAGACACCTCTCTACCTGAGACACCACCAAAGGACAGACCTTCCAAACAGCCAGCTACTCCCTCCTGCCTTGTACCTGACTACTCTGATTCCAGCTCTGAGTCAGAGTCATAAACTGCATTTCACATTACCTAGATCTGGCTTTATTGTCTTGTATTTCCTGGCTGGAGGACGTCTAGCATCGTCTAGCTCTTTCCTCCCAAGCCTGATTGTCCCTGGCCCACTCCTTTCATTCATTGGAATTCAGTTCTTTCAATTATGGAAAACTTGTACATCGCCCTACTGGTTCCTCTCGCCAGCAATGATATGCCTGCATTGCATACACAAGCATAAAGATACAGTTATGATGTCACTGGATATAAAATAAATTTAACTTGTTTCCATTATATACTTTAAAGTGGTTGTAAAAGCTCAAGGCTCTTTACCTTCATGCATTCTTTGGAGGATGTTAAAAAAAACTCTGTGTGCAGCAGCCCCCCAAATACTTAGCCGAGCCCAATCTCGATCCAGCAATGTGCACGAGAGCAGCAGGTCTCCTGTGTCTCTTCCTTCTCATTGGCTGAGACAGCAGTGCGAGCCATTGGCTACTGTCAATCACAGCCAGTGAGCCAATGAGGAGAATGCGGGTGAGGCCAAACCATGCTCCGTGTGTGAATGGACACACTGAGCAGAGGCTCAGGAGCAAGCTGCTTGGTATAGGGGCACTTGGCAGGAGGGAGGGGCCAGGAGCACCGCCGTCGGGGGACCCAAGAAAAGGCGGATCCACTGTACAGAGCAGGTAAGTATGACATGTTTGTTATTTTTTTAAAATAAAATATCTGCCTTTTAAAGCGGAGCTTCACCCAAAAGGGGAAGCTCTGCTTGTTTGCTTCCTCCCTCCGCTGCCACATTTGGTATTTTTTGGGGAGGAGCGGGTACCTGTTTTTTACAGGTACCCGTCCCCACTTCCGGGAGACCTTGCCGCGGCGAGGTCCCCCATAAAGTCGGCCCCCCTCCTCTCTCCCAGCCTCGGGACCATTCACAAAGATCAGCGTGCTTCGCGCAGTAGGGAAATGGCTGTGAAGCCACAAGGCTTCACTGCCGGTTTTCCTTACAAGGAAGGGTGGCAGCAGCACCCGGGAGTCGATTGAAAAATTGGCTGGGGTACCGACATCACGGGATCCCTGGACAGGTAAGTGTCCCAATATTACAGTATTTGTAGCTGTTGACTTTTAATTTTTTTTTTGGAGGGGGGGGTGCTGAAGCTCCTCATTAATATCACTTAAAATGGTGTTCCGCCCACCGCTGCAAAAAATGTAAAGCCAGCAGCTACACATACTGCAGCTGCTGGCTTTTAATAATAGGACACTTACCTGTCCTGGAGTCTAGCGATGTCGGCACCGCAGCTGATGTTTCCATCAGCTGTCGGGTGCTGCCGCCGCCATAGCAGGGCGGTGTAGCCTTACGGCTTCACACCGGGAACCCTACTGCGCATGCACGAGGCTCCGCTCCTCTCTGCTACTGGCCCGGGGGCAGGGTGAGGAGGAGGGAGCCATGCAGTGACGTGGTGGGCCGTGGCCCGGACTCCCGGAAGTGGGAACAGGATACCAAAGACAGGTATCCACTCTCAGCCCTCCCCCCCCCCCCCAAAAGCTCCCCCTGCAGCGCCGCCAACTTTTCCTCCTTTCAGCTGCTGCAGGAAGAGCCACAAGGGGATTGGTTCCAGTAATGCCCCCCTGCCACACCAATCACCTTCCTCCTTCTCACAGCTCTGATCCTTCTGTGCAAAAAAAAAAAAAAATTGCAACAAGAATCAAAAACATTGTAAAAAATAAAATAAAAAATAGGGGCTCATTTACGTGAGTTCTCTGGCCCATACAGTGTGAATGAGTGGTTTGTTCATGCAGCTAGAGTGCATGTTACTCCAAGGGAATGCAGCGACTGTACAAACAGACGCAGGTTTGATCTTGGCTTTCTGCAATCCTCCACTTTTTATTTTTTTTTTTCCAGAGCAACATTTTAGGTGCATCAATGCTATCTGTTCCCTTTGTGTGTGTATATACAGTATCTCACAAAAGTGTGTACACACCTCACATTTTTGTAAATATTTTTTTCTATCTTTTCATGTGACAACACTGAAGAAATTACACTTTTCTACAATGTAAAGTAGTGAGTGTACAGCTTGTATAACAGTGTAAATTTGCTGTCCCCTCAAAATAACTCAACACGCAGCCATTAATGTCTAAACTGCTGGCAAAAAAAGTGAGTACACCCCTAAGTGAAAATGTCCAAATTGGGCCCAAAGTGTCAATATTTTGTGTGGCCACCATTACTTTCCAGCACTGCCTTAACCCTCTTGGGCATGGAGTTCACCAGAGCTTCACAGGTTGCCACTGGAGTCCTCTTTCACTCCTCCATAACGACATCACAGAGCTGGTGGATGTTAGAGACCTTGCGCTCCTCCACCTTCCATTTGAGGATGCCCCACAGATGATCAATAGGGTTTAGGTCTGGAGACATGCTTGGCCAGTCCATCACCTTTACACCTCAGCTTCTTTAGCAAGGCAGTGGCCATCTTGGAGGTGTGTTTGGGATCGTTATGTTAGAATACTGCCCTGCGGCCCAGTCTCCGAAGGGAGAGGATCATGCTTGGCTTCAGTATGTCACAGTACATGTTGGCATTCATGGTTCCCTCAATGAACTGTAGCTCCCCAGTGCCGGCAGCACTCATGCAGCCCCAGACCATGACACTCCCACCACCATGCTTGACTGTAGGCAAGACACACTTGTCTTTGTACTCCTCACCTGGTTGCCGCCACACACGCTTGACACCATCTGAACCAAATAAGTTTATCTTGGTCTCATCAGACCACAGGACATGGTTCCAGTAATCCATGTCCTTAGTCTGCTTGTCTTCAGCAAACTGTTTGCAGGCTTTCTTGTGCATCATCTTTAGAAGAGGCTTCCTTCTGGGACGACAGCCATGCAGACCAATTTGATGCAGTGTGCGGCGTATGGTCTGAGCACTGACCGGCTGACCCCCCCACCCCTACAACTTCTGCAGCAATGCTGGCAGCACTCATACGTCTATTTCCCAAAGACAACCTCTGGATATGACGCTGAGCACGTGCACTCAACTTCTTTGGTCGACCATGGCGAGGCTTGTTCTGAGTGGAACCTGTCCTGTTAAACCGCTGTATGGCTTTTGGCCACCGTGCTGTAGCTCAGTTTCAGGGTTTTGGCAATCTTATAGCCTAGTCCATCTTTATGTAGAGCAACAATTCTTTTCTTTAGACCCTCAAAGAGTTCTTTGCCATGAGGTGCCATGTTGAACTTCCAGTGACCAGTATGAGAGAGTGAGAGTGATAACACCAAATTTAACACACCTGCTCCCCATTCACACCTGAGAACTTGTAACACTAACAAGTCACATGACACCAGGGAGGGGAAATGGCTAAATGGTCCCAATTTGAAAATTTTCACTTAGGGGTGTACTCACTTTTGTTGCCAGCGGTTTAGACATTAATGGCTGTGTGTTGAGTCATTTTGAGGGGACAACAAATGTACACTGTTATACAAGCTGTACACTGACTACTTTACATTGTAGCAAAGTGCCATTTCTTCAGGGTTCAAACAACAGACCTGGGGGGCACACCCTAAAAATGCGTTTCTGTTTGCGGTCTTATAGCAGCACCATCTTGAATGTAAACACATTTTTAGGGTGTGCCCCCAAGTCTGTTGTTTGTATATTGTATTGATCCTGACTAGGTTCCTTGGGCCGGAGCACCCCATCTCCCCTTTATTACCTCTTATTAGTGTCCACCAGTGTTTTCAGTTCTCCCATAAAGAGGCGTTTGTCTCCCATGGTTGAGACGCAGGATCTTTCATTCTATGAATTGTGTAGGACCCACTGATAATGGGGTACATTGACGCAGTAAGTGGGCTTAGCACTATATGGCCATATAATGTGACCAAATCCCCATATTTTTGAATATGTTCAGGTGTTTTTAAAGCGCCTTACAGGATTTAAATGTCATTTTTGTATGTGTGTGCTATAATCTATTCTATTTCTTCAGTGTTGTCACGTGAAAAGATATAATAAAATATTTACAAAAATGTGAGGGGTGTACTCACTTTTGTGAGATACTGTATATATGTTCATAAATGTAAAAAATATAACTCAGAAAACAACGGATGTGTATTTAAATGTTTACAAGTGCCCATGCTACCCCTACACCCTTAGAGCACCATTGTAAGAATCTGTAATTGTTATTATTATACAGGATTTATATAGCACCAACTGTTTACGCAGCGCTTTACAACATGAGGGCAGACAGTACAGTTACAATGAGGCAAAACACCAGTTTACAGAAGCCTTAGATCAGGGGTGCCCAACCTTTTGAGGAGCAAGGGCCAGTTTATCGACTTGGTAATCAGTCGCGGGCCACAATGAGGGTAAAGGGGGGATGGCAGGTCTGTGTCCACTCTGCATATGTAGAGCAGACACGGATGCAATCCACTCTACCCTAAGGGCCCTCTGATCCGCCCAGACAGAAGGGGACAGATCCCCTTCTGTTTTTTTTTTTTTTTTTTAAGGAGATCGGATTGCAGATAGGCGGGTGAACATGGACACAAGTCCGTTTACATCTGCTGCTCTATAGAGGTGAATGGAGAGTCCATTTGAGTCCACCTGAAAAACAGACAGGCGGACCCAATCGGACCGATCATGTGAAAGGGGCCTAAGGCTGCTTTACACTGATACACAGCGGTTTACCTGCTCCTCAACTGACCTCAATCTTCACTTCTTCCTCAGGATTCCTGCAGCTGGCTGTTACTGCTGGCTGGTGGGTACTGGTACTGCTTGTGGGTACTAGTACTGCTGGCTGGTACTGGTACTGCTGGCTGGTATGGATGATTGGTACTGGTACTGCTGGTGGGTACTTCTGGCTGGTAATTATACTGCTGGCTGGTACTGATGACTGGTACGGATGGTGGGTACTGGTATTACTGGCGGGTACTTCTGGTGCGTACTGGTACTGATGACTGGTACTACTGGTTGGTATTGGTACTGCTGGTTGGTTGGTACTGCTGGCTGGTACTGGTACTGCTGGCGGGTACTGGTACTGCTGGCGGGTACTGGTACTGCTGGCTGGGACTGGTACTGCTGATTTATACTGCTGGCTTATACTGATGACTGGTACTGCTGGCGGGTACTGATGACTGGTACTACTGGCTGGTTGGTGCTGGTACTGTTGGTTGGTACTGGTACTGTTGGTTGGTACTGCTGGCTGGTACTGGTACTGCTGGCTGGTACTGATACTGGTGGCTGGTACTAATACTGGTGGCTGCTGTCCCAGATCGTGGGTTCCTGTCTCCTGACCCGCCATCCCCGAGCATAATTGTGACAGAAGCATGCAGCTGCAGTAGAGAGCAGAGCTGATGCTTCCTGTCACAGGCGGAGTACATTTGGTATCACTCCGCCTGTGAAGGAGCCAGCGTTATGCAGGAAGCATCGGTTCTGCTTCCTCTAGCGGTGGCTCCTCTTCTTCGCACTAATGCTTGGAGATGGCGGGTCGGGAACCAGCGATCTGGGCTTGCCGACCTGCCCTCTCAGAGCAAGACATGGCGGGTGATATCGGAGGGCACTGCGGGCCAGCGGTTGGGCACCCCTGCCTTACATAGAAGCTGACTGCTTGATTTGTATAGCGGTTATGTGGCAGTGTCTTCAGAGCATCGAAATCTTTTCAGTTTCCCTACAAGTCACATCACCACAAAAAACATAAGAGGGTGGGAGCTTCCATCTAAGGCTTCTCACACGCCTGTTATTTTGTGACAAGTTCCATTTAGATGCCGATATGCAGCCTATGAATCCGTCAGGAATTGTATACTTTGTAAACAGTTATGTACTAGCTGTTAGTTATATGATAACTCTCTACACTACTGGGCATCTACAGTGCCTTGCAAAAGTATTCACCCCTTGGCATTTTTCGTGTTTTGTTGCCTCCCAACCTGGCATTAATTGTTTGAGGATTTGCATCATTTAGTTTACAGAACATGCCCACAACTTTGAATATATATATATTTTTTTTTTTTATTATTGTGAAGCAAACAACAAATAGGACAGAAAAAGTCAATGGCCATAACTATTCACCCCCCTAAAGTCAATACTTTGTAGAGCCACCTTTTGTGGCTATCACAGCTCCAAGTCGCTTTGGATAAGTCTCTACGAGCTTGCCACATCTTACCACTGGGATTTTTGCCCATTCCTCTTTGTAAAACTGCTCCAGCTCCTTCAAGTTGGATGGTTTGTGCTTGTGAACAGCAATCTTTAAATCTATTGGATTGAGGTCTGGGCTTTGACTAGGCCATTCCAACACATTTACATGTTTCCCCTTAAACCACTCAAGTGTTGCTTTAGCAGTGTGTTTGTGGTCATTGTCCTGCTGGAAGGTGAACCTCCGTCCTAGCCTCAAATCACACACAGAGTGGTACAGGTTTTGCTCAAGAATATCCCTGTATTTAGCACCATCCATCTTTCCCTCAACTCTGACCAGTTTCCCAGTCCCGACTGCTGAAAAACATCCCCACAGCATGATGCTGCCACCACCATGTTTCACTGTGGGGATGGTGTTCTTTGGGTGATGTGATGTGTTGGGTTTGTGCCAGACATAGTGTTTTCTTTGATGGCCAAAAAGTTCAATTTTAGTCTAATCAGACCAGAGCACCTTCCTCCATACAATTTGAGAGTCTCCCACATGCCTTTTCCCAAACTCAAAACATGCCATTTTGTTTTTTGCTGAAAGTAATGTCTTTCTTCTGGCCACTCTGCCATAAAGCCCAACTCTATGGAGCGTACGGCTTATTGTCGTCCTATGTATAGATACTCCAGTCTCTGTTGTGGAACTCTGCAGCTCCTCCAGGGTTACCTTACGTCTCTGTGCTGCCTCTCTGATTAATGCCCTCCTTGCCCGATCCGTGAGTTTTGGTGTGCGGTCGTCTCTTGGCAGGTTTGCTTTTGTGCCATGTTCTTTCCATTCCATTAGTTTTGATAGATTTGATGGTGCTCCTAGGGATCATCAAAGATTTGGATATTTTTTTATAACCTAACGCTGACTTGTACTTCTCAACAACATTGTCCCTTACTTGTTTGGATAGTTTCTTGGTCTTCATGGCAGTGTTTGGTTAGTGGTGCCTCTTGCTTAGGTGTTGCAGCCTCTGGGGCCTTTCAAAAAGGTGTGTATATGTAATGACAGATCATGTGACACTTAGATTGCACACAGGTGGACATCATTTCATTAATTATGTGACTTCTGAAGGTAATTGGTTGCACCAGAGATTTTTATGGGCTTCATAACAAAGGGGGTGAATACATACGCACATGCCAATTATCAGTTTTTTTTATTTCTGAAAAATAGTTTTATGTATATATTTTTCTAATTTTACTTCACCAACTTAGACTATTGTGTTCTGATCCATCACATATAATTCAGATTAAAATAACTTTGAACTAAAGGCTGTAATGTAACAAAATAGGTAAAAAGCCAAGGGGGTGAATACTTTTGCAAGGCACTATACGTCTTGCTACAAAGAGGACCTGTCACAGCAGTTGTTACTTGGCACAACTAAAGCTGCTATCTAGTATTCTTGCCTGATTCATGAATACAATGGTAGTTCCAGGACAGCACATGACTGTGTGTATAAGCCCCCGTTCACATTAGGCCGGTTTGACATGTCAAATGGCATGCCAAATCAGATCCTATTGCCGGCAATGGCACTGTCTGAATCGGTGCAACGCCAACCTTGCGGCACCACAGCGATTCCCAAAAGTAGTTTCTGTGACTTCGGGGGTGATTTCAATAGACATCTGTGCATGAACCTGCACAGATGTCTAGCAAATGCCCCCCCCCCCCCAAACCGATTGCAGGGTTTTGTTAACTTGACCTACACTCTGCAATTGGTTTGCATGGGTGGGTTGCAGTTTTAGATGCGCTGCTGAATCTGCAGCGAATTCGCTGTGAATTTGCCCCGCATCTAGTGTGAACCCAGGCTTAGCCCTCGTTCACGCTGAGCACAGCTTTGCAATTGTGCTGAGTTCATCTGAACCTGCACGATTTCAAAGCCGCATTTCCCTCTGACTTCGGGGACGACTTGAAAGGCATCTGTGCGGGTTCATGCACAGATGTCTATTGAAATCGCCCCAAAAGTCACCAAAAGTAGTGCAGGAACTATTTTTGGAAATCGATGCGGCACCGCGAAGTCGGTATTGCACCGATTGGGACGCTCTTATTTCCGGCAATAGGCTTCGATTTGACTTAGAACAGCCTGGACTCAGAGGAAGCTGTTTGAGTGAAACCACTGTAGTGTAAGCAATGCTCCCATGTCATTCTGTGGGCACCATTCGGCCAAATAATAAGGATCGCCCACCAGCAACCTTCCGAAGTAAAATTTACTGACAGACAATTTTTTTTCTGACAAGACACAAATAATTTACTGACGGAGCCAGATTTTTAGATCAGTGACCCCCCCCCCACACACACACAGACTTTGTGTGTCCTGGCTGAAGCTGTCACTGACCTCTTCTTGCTCGGGTGCAGGGCAGTCAGTCTTCCGAGAGGCTCTTCTGGTTTGATCCTCATCACCAGCTCTTCTCCTCCAGACCTCCCATGACAGGCCTGGTGGCACTCCCAAGTCCCTGCTCCCCCTCCAGTGCTATAATTCATAAAGGGTGCCAAGCGGTTCCATGACATCACTATGCGCCAGACTGAACCTGGCCCACTCATACACAGTTCTGGAGCTAGTCCACGGACAATTTTTTTTATGGGCAGCTGCTGCCCTTAATAGATATTTATGGACAGTTTTTAAATCGACCGATTGTTACAAACTGTAAATTTAAAAGGTAGTTCACAACTCTGCTACCCGATGCCACGGGAGAAGAAGAGTGAACCATGATTCCATCAGATAGGCCAGAAGACCCTTGGAAAAATGTAATTATTTTTTTTTAAAGTGTTGTGGGGGTGATTTTTTTTATCTTAGACTGGAATTCAACCTCACAATATCTAGCCTATTATGTTCAGGAGCCAAAGAATACCTGTGTTCCGGGCATATTCCCTGAGTGCATACGACACTAAGCGCAAGTGACCCTCTGTAAAGTGCTCAGCCCTGTCCAGCATATTTCAGCCTACCAAAGACTTTGCCAGGTTGCAGGCAGTGTTAATTTAGTCGACTAAAACGACTAAAACATTTTAGTCAACTAAATGAATACTATTTTACGACTAAAACTAAAACAATTGAGTTGACTAAAATACGACTAAAACTAAAAGCCATTTTAGTCAAAAGACTAAAATTAGACTAAAATTAAAATGCCATTTTAGTCAAAAGACTATGACTAAAACTAAATTGCAATTACTGAAATATACTGGAGATTTTAGTCGACTAAAACGTAGGACCTTTTAGTCGACTAAAATGTACTGGAGATTTAGTCGACCAAATACGACTAAAACAAAAACAATTGCAGAAGACTAAAATGGGACTAAAACTAAAATGCCATTTTAGTCCTAAGACTAAAATTAACACTGGTTGCAGGCAGTGTGGCTGGACGCTGTACCTGTGCCTTCCAGGTGCACTAAATCGGATGCACACAGGCTAAACATCTAATGTGCAAGAGGCCTTCATGGTTTTCTAGGCAGAACAGGGTACATTGCATATACATGACCATACGGATACCTTATCCGGTACAGTGTGTGAGAGTGAGGTTGTACATGCAAAGATCAGCTACAGCAGTGGTTCTCAACAACTGGGCTGTGGCCATTGCTAGGCGATGGGCCTCCTTCCTTCTGGGCCTCCAACCAGCTGCAGATTCCCTAACCTCCCATAGTGTCCCACACTACCCCTTAACCTCATACAGCTCCCTCTGGCCCCCTAGCTTGCTGGAGAGCCTCAAGCCCACCATAGTGCCACCAACTAGACATGTGCGCCGTCAATAAATTTGTTTAAACTAAGTATAAAATTGATGCGCTTTAAATAAATAGTGCACAATATGCTGCTGCGACTAAGCTTAAATCCAGGAATAAAAAATGCATACATGTGAATAAAATAGATAAATAATTATGGTGCTAATACATGTGTTAAAATTGCCAAAATAAATCTTCAAATTGGTGATGTGACGGTGAATATAAATAAATAAATAAATTATATTCACCGTCACATCACCAATTTGAAGATTTATTTTGGCAATTTTAACACATGTATTAGCACCATAATTATTTATCTATTTTATTCACATGTATGCATTTTTTATTCCTGGATTTAAGCTTAGTCGCAGCAGCATATTGTGCACTATTTATTTAAAGCGCATCAATTTTATACTTAGTACTATTTGTTTGGTTATCTGATCACCCTATATTGATAGCAGCTTTAATTTACTGATTTTCATTATAGCACTAACTATATTGGTTTATATATATTTTTTAGCACAATTTATTTATATCACACATATCTATCCACATGAGCGCTTGGTTTTTATTCATTTTTTTAATAAATTTGTTTAGTTTCGTTCCGTATTTCGTAATTCGTGTCCCTCCAGAGCCCATGTCCTCCAGAAACTAGATCCCTTACAGGGCCACCAAATTTGCTCCCTAACCCTCTCCAGGACTCCCCATCCTCCCAAATTGACACCCAGCCCCATCCAGTACATATTTTGCGTTCCCATACTTTTATTGTATGAATATAAACTTTTTTTTTTTTTTTATATTGAGGCATGTAAAGTTTTGAAAGAATTGATAGAGCCCTGATCTCAATAAGGTTGAAAATCCCTGAGCTGCAGTATGTGAAATTGGTAACTTAAAAGAGTGAAAAGTCAGGGTGCAAGCATGCCCAAACATTCACATCAGTAACAACAAGGGTCTGTATTCTTTCCTTGTCATGGTGAGTACACGGTAGGAGCAGTAGAGGAGGAAGGTGTTTGGGTTCCTGAAGGGGATTAGTAGGTAAGAAGGTAAAAAAAAATAAGGGGAGTGTAAAGGGGAAAAAAGGGGAGGAAGAGAAAGGAGGTAGTGGGGTATGAGGGGGCATTGGAAAGTGTCCATGGTGGGTAATTAGATCTTGTTGTTCCCAAACGTAGGGCAATCACATAGCTCCCAACTGTCCCTGATTTTGAGGGACTGTCTCTGAGTTGGAACAATGTCCCTCTGTCCCTCATTTGTCCCTCATTTTGGTCTGATCTATATAGTTGTATATAAAATGGACTATTTAACTATCAAAAAGTGTTTCCCAGTGCTAAACCTTTCATCCGATTTCCAAATTGCTGCATTTGTTAATTCCAAAAGTCAATATAAAGGAATATTAGTGGTAAAAAAGCACTTGTGGGTTTAACCAACCATTTTTTTTTGTACAATTCTCCTTTAAGGGGGCGTGGCAAGGGGTGTGTCCTTTGCCTGCATACTTTTGCTAATAGGTGTCCCTCATTCCCATCTCAAAAAGTTGGGAGGTGTGCAATTTTTCTGGTCAGGAAGGATCAGCCTGCATATGAATGGTACTGGGGCTGACTTAGGCTAGAAGCCTTAGAGAATGCGGGGGGAAGGGAGAGGGCATGTATGATTACACTCATGAGGTCCATACTTTTTTAACCACTTCAGCCCCGGAAGAATTTACCCCCTTCCTGACCAGAGCACTTTTTGCGATTCGGCACTGAGTTGCTTTACCTGACAATTGCGCGGTCGTGCGACGTGGCTCCCAAACAAAATTGACGTCCTTTTTTTCCCCCCACAAATAGAGCTTTCTTTTGGTGGTATTTGATCACCCCTACGTTTTTTTTTTTTTTAGCGCTATAAACAAAAAAAGAGCGACAATTTTGAAAATTTTTTTTTCCTCAGTTTAGACCGATATGTATTCTTCTACATATTTTTTTTTTTTTTTTAAATTGCAATAAGCGTTTATTGATTGGTTTGCGCAAAAGTTATAGCGTTTACAAAATAGGGGATAGTTTTATAGCATTTTTATTAATAATTTTTTTTTTTTTTTTTTTTTTTTATTAGTAATGGCGGCGATCAGCGATTTTTATCGTGACTGCGACATTATGGCGGACACATTGGACATTTTTGACACATTTTTGGGACCATTGTCATTTATACAGCGATCAATGCTATACAAATGCACTGATTCCTGTGTAAATGACACTGGCAGTGAAGGGGTTAACCACTAGGTGGCAGTATAGGGGTTAAGTGTGTCCTGGGGAGTGATTCTAACTGTGGGGGGGAGGGGCTGTGTGTGGCACGTCACTGATCTCTGCTCCCGATCACAGGGAGCAGAGATCAGTGACACTGTCACTAGGCAGAACGGGAGATGCTTGTTTACACAAGCATCTCCCCGTTCTTCCTCTCAGTGAGACGATCGCGGACATCGAGTCCACGGGACCCGCGACCCGCGACCCGACTCACGGAGCTTGCCACGGCGTGCACGTGCCTGCAGGCCGCCTCTTAAAGGCCAACGTACAGGTACGTTAGTTTGCCTGTACGTGCCATTCTGCCGCAGTACATCTGCGTGAGGCGGCCGGCAAGCGGTTAAAGGGTTAGTTCACATTTACCAAAAAACTGCATATCAGGTAGGGGGGGGTGCCTGTAGATAAAAATAAACTGTGCAGCTTTGGCTAAAGTTGAATGATGCCCTATGCCATTTATGTACCCCAAGAAGCCTGACTGGAATACTCCCAGGACGTTGCTAAGCGAGGCCTAGTCATCACTGCTCACCTTCTCCATCACAGGAGTGAGCTCTCAAAGGCTGAGCTCAGATCTACTGCATCAGGGGAGAGATGATACATGTGAGGGGGGTTTGAATTAGAGGAAGAGCTTACTCCTGTGATGGAGGAGGTGAGCAGTAATGACTAGGCCTCACTTCGCAACGTCCTGGGAGTTTTCCAGTCAGGCTTCTGGAGGTATGTAAATGTCCTACACCTATAGCAAGGGCATTATTCATCTTTAGTCAGAGCTGCACAGCTTGTTTTTATCTAAAGACGCCCCTTACCTGCATAGGCAGTTTTATTTGTAATGGTGAACTAACCCTTTAAATTTGGATATAATATGGCTCTTTATCAGTGTAAGTTATTCTTGCATACACACAACTGGAGAATCCAGGGTTTGACCTCCACACAAGGGGATTGTTGGAGTCTTCCATGCCTGCGCTATCACACTTCATGCAGGTGTGGAGATGTAAATTGAACTGAGTGACTGTACAGGCCTTGCCCTTATTATGCTCCGTACTTCCCAATATGGAGGAGCAAGTGACAATGCTGATGCTTTCTGATTTGTCCAACATGTCACATGGTGGCAGCGGCGTTCTTGCTCCCAGCAGATGAATGGAGAGGAGGAGCAGTAGATGAGATAAGATGAGTATGTGCTGCTGCAAGGAAAGGTTTGCTGTACAGCTAAAATTCCAAGAAGGTATTAAAAACAAAAATTAAATCAGAAAGGTATATTCATCATTTGGCCCCATAGAATATGCAAACCACATCCAAAATGTGAAACCACAAAGCTCCTGATTCACTCCCTAGTTATCTCTCGCCTCGACTACTGCAACTCACTCCTCATTGACTTACCTTTAAATAGACGACCCCCCCTTCAGTCCATCATGAATGCTGCTGCCAGACTCATCCACCTTACAAACCGCTCAGTGTCTGCTACCCCTCTCTGCCAATCCCTCCATTGGCTGCCAATCGCCCAACGAATTAAATTCAAAATACTAACAATAAGTTACAAAGCCATCCACAACTCTGCCCCCAGCTACATCACTAGCCTAGTCTCAAAATACCAACCTAATCGCCCTCTCTGTTCCTCCCAAGACCTCCTGCTCTCTAGCTCCCTCATCACCTCCTCCCATATCCGCCTCCAGGACTTCTCCCGAGCCTCGCCCATCCTCTGGAATTCCCTACCCCAATCTGTCAGACTGTCTCCAAATTTATCCAATTTTAGGCGATCCCTGAAAACTTTCCTCTTCAGAGAAGCCTATCCTGCCTCCATCTAACAACTGCACTATTTTCTCCATTAGCTCATCCCCCACAACTATTACCCTTTTGTATAACTTGACCCTCCCTCCTAGATTGTAAGCTCTAACGAGCAGGGCCATCTGATTCCTCCTGTATTGAATTGTATTGTACTTGTACTGTCTGCCCTCATGTTATAAAGCACTGCGTAAATTGTCGGCGCTATATAAATCCTGTATAATAATAATAATAATAATAAAAAAATGCAACAAAAGTAGCTTCAAAGTTTCATTACATAATCGCACAACAAATCGAGTCAAAATCACATCACAGTTGTGTGAACCGAGCCTAAGTGAACTTACCCTTCAACTTAAACTGGAACTTTAGTCAGAAAATGAAGTCCTGATAGATCACATCAGGCTGGCCCCTTTTGCAGGTATAGCTATGTATAACATTAAAAACAAGTGTCTATACTGTTTAAAATCCAGTTGCTCTCCATTTTTAGGCACTGTTGACTTTGTAGCCAAGGAAGCTGCTTCTGTTTGATCTGAAACTGCCATGGTGCTGCCAATGTGATCAGTTATGACACCAGCTATATGATCAGTGGCGGCTCGTGTTTTTTTTTTTTTTTTGGGGGGGAATTAACCAACCCCCCCCTCCCAGCAGACTCATCCAGTGACACCCCCACCACCATCCCCGCGGCCAGCAGCACGGACGCACACAGCCACCCCAACCCCCCCACCCGGTCAGCGAAACGGACTGATCCAGGAGGACCCTAATGTTCCTTCCATCCGCGGTTATACGGCAATCACTCATCCAGCACCCCACCCGCTGTATGCCCAGCACTTACCCCATCTTAGTGGCAGGTCAGGCAGCAGGTGAATGGCGGCAAGATGTGTTCCTGGGAGCGGCTCTGTTTCCACTCATTGAGACACCGTGCGTCTCGTCTCTCCTCCTTGCAAGGCGTCCAATAGGATCACCTGTACTGTCAGCCAATTGGGTGACGGGTACCAGGCTATTAATTCGCTGTTGCAACACACCTGGATGGGCTCCGGATGCAATGCTCTGCGCCCCAAGCCCACCCTATTTTCAAACCTATTAGAGCATCTGGCTCTAATCACGTGCTTCAAAATACACCCACCCCCGCCTATCCCTGAAATTGTAAATCAGGCACACGGCATCCTGAAAGGGGCAGGGGCGCATGGACAGGGAGGGCGGTGTTAGGGGGGGCGGCGCCTGATCCGTGCGCTCACAATGCACGGGCCCCCCCTGCATATGTTTGACAGTTTGGTAGAGGACGCAATCAAATGTGACAAGTTTGCATTTCCAGCATTCCAGGAATGTAACTGTTTTTTGAAACCATAAAATCGATGAATTCAGTTCCGCTTTATGATTTACTGCTGTTCAGGGGCTCTGGGCTTCAGCAAAAAGGCAGCCTCCAGCAAGAAGAGACAGAAGCAATGCTGGAGGCAATTTATAGCACACACTCATTTTGGTAGCATAATTATTAATGTGGAATGTATGTTCCTTGCTAAAGAACATTATTTATTTTTTGTTATCAAGTTGTTATGGGTAATGTTCTACTTTAATTGTATTTCTTTCTATAAAACCAGCACAGTTGTTAATCAGGCTTTACTGTCGGTGTGCTGCAGAAGGAGAAATCAGAGTGAACCAGGAGGCACCAGGCCCTCGGCTGTGAGCAGGATGCGCCGATGGTGTGAACCCAACCTAAATCTATAATAGGTTGTCAGAGGAGTCTCCATATTTCTCTCAATCCTTATGCTCAGATCAGAAGATCTGAAGACAAGAGATTTTTTTTTTTTTAATGTAGTTTGCTGAAAACCCAGGCTAGGTGTGAGGAGAGGACACATCTCCATAACCACTGATCAGCACTACACCTTCACTATTCAATGGTATGCCTTCGTGCCAACAACAAATATGGCGGCCGGCGATCTCTATATGCCAACAATAAACATGGCCGATCGTGGGCTTCCTGGTTGCACCGGAAGTTGTGTGCAAAGCCGGAAACGTGCGTAGATGTGCGGGGAAGAAGATTTTCTGTGTTGTAACCGGATAATTCTGTGACTGGACCGAGTGAGGGGGAGACAGGAGCCCCGAATTTACTGGTAATGTCCATCCCCACCCTTCACTGACATCTTCATCACTGTCTGTCCTCACTGATCACCTCTTCTTTCTTCATTCTCCCCATCAGCTCTGATTGAGTCACCAGCTCAGGTCACTCCATAGACCAGTATCCGCGTCTCTAGTAATTCGTGTGAAGTGAGGAGATGACCTGCTTTCTATTTCTTCTGTTGTGCAGCCCCCTCCCCCCACCATGGATCTGGAGATGTAGAGAGGAGTCAGAAGACTCTTCACAGCTCTGGGCTCAGCTCCTGTTTCCTGTGTTCTGTACAGGACCTCCCCTGCGGTGCTCTTGTGGCTCCAATGGATCAGCTGAAATTCAAGCCATAGAGACATCACCCAGCTGCACAAATCTCAACTGAGGAACCGAAGGAGCCAGATGGAAAAAAAGTCAGCCAGACGCTGATTACAGCCGATGATCGGGGCGACTGCAGCCGATGATCAGCCCTTGATTGGGGCAACTGCAGGCAGGGCCGGTGCTACCACTAGGCAAACTAGGCAGCCGCCTAGGGCGCAATACTGCCTAGGGTGCCTGGCCAGTGGTGTTCCTACTCTCTTCTTTCTGCAGCAAGCACCTAAGTCTCAGCATTAGCAGGCAGCCGCAGCGGCCTGTGTCTGTGTCCCAACTCTCAAATGAATGGAAGCAAGCAAACATTCATTGATGGGCACTGGTAAGGCTGCATTTGATGGGCGCTGGTAAGGCTGCATTTGATGGGCGCTGGTAAGGCTGCATTTGATGGGCGCTGGTGAAGCTGAATTTGATGGGCACCTAATTAAAAAGGTGGGGTATACATAGGCAGGGCAAAGGGTGTGGAGCCAAATGGGGGGGGGGGGGGCAAAATGAGGTTTCACCTAGGGTGTCAAAAATCCTTGTACCAGCCCTGACTGCAGGCGATGATCGGGGGGGGGGAGGGGCGACTGCAGCCAATTATTGGGGTGGGCGACAGCAGCCGATGGTCGGGGGGGGCAACAGCAGCCGATGGTCGGGGGGGGGCAACAGCAGCCGATGGTCAGAGGGGGGGAGCGACTGCAGCCGATGGGGGGGGGGGGGGCGACTGCAGCCGATGGTCAGAGGGGGGGAGCGACTGCAGCCGATGGGGGGGGGGCGACTGCAGCCGATGGGGGGGGGGGGGCGACTGCAGCCGATGGGGGGGGGGGGGGCGACTGCAGCCGATGGGGGGGGGGGGCGACTGCAGCCGATGGGGGGGGGGGGCGACTGCAGCCGATGGGGGGGGGGGGCGACTGCAGCCGATGGGGGGGGGGGGCGACTGCAGCCGATGGGGGGGGGGGCGACTGCAGCCGATGGTCGGGGGGGGGGGCGACTGCAGCCGATGGTCGGGGGGGGGGGGCGACTGCAGCCGATGGTCGGGGGGGGGGGGCGACTGCAGCCGATGGTCGGGGGGGGGGGGCGACTGCAGCCGATGGTCGGGGAGGGGGGCGACTGCAGCCGATGGTCGGGGGGGGGGGCGACTGCAGCCGATGGTCGGGGGGGGGGGGGGCGACTGCAGCCGATGGTCGGGGGGGGGGGCGACTGCAGCCGATGGTCGGGGGGGGGGGGCGACTGCAGCCGATGGTCGGGGGGGGGGGGCGACTGCAGCCGATGGTCGGGGGGGGGGGCGACTGCAGCCGATGGTCGGGGGGGGGGGGCGACTGCAGCCCTTGATCGGGGGGAGACTGCAGCCTTTGATCGGCGGGCGATTGCAGCCCCAGGTTCCGGCTGTTGGAATACAATAGCTGGCAAAGAAGATTGCTCTGTCTGTTTAGCATTGATGGGGAAATGTTTGGAGTTCCCTTTTACATATAAGGCTGGCTTATGCTGTTGCTGCGCTATGCCACACCTGCAAAGTTCTACTTCTCTCTAGGTTCTGACGCCCTCTTGTATCCCCCCAAGACCTCCATCCTTGTATAATCCCCACCCCCTCCTCACCTCCTGTATCATCTTTGCTCTGCTTCTCTTTCCTGTGTCCTTCTCCCATTCATCAGTTTTAATTCCATGAATTGTATCCTCCTGTATTCCAGGTGTGGAGCTCAGGTGATAATTCGTTTCCAACTATGACGTCCCTGGTAAGTGTGCTGTCATTGTTACTATCAAACAGACCGTACACAGGAACTTCATAAGTGGGTTCAGTCCCACGACTTGTGTTTTAGGTGGCTATTATTATTATACAGGATTTATATAGCGCCAATAGTTTACGCAAAGCTTTACAAAGTGAGGGCAGACAGTATACTTTTATAATACAATTCAATACAGGAGGAATCAGAGGACCCTGCTTGTTAGAGCTTTCAATCTAAAAGGCAAGGTCAAGTTATACAAAAGGCTGTATGACTGTGGGGGGATGAGCTGATAGAGAAAATAAAAGTACAGGTATTAGATGGGGGCAGGATAGGCTTCTCTGCAGAGAAGGGTTTTCAGGGATCGCCTAAAAGTGGACAGAGTAGGAGATAGACAGATTGGGGTAGAGAGTTCCATAGGATGGGAGAGGCTCGGGAGATGTCCTGGAGGAGAGCATGGGAGGAGGTGACAAGGGAGCAGGTGGTCTTGGAAGGAGGTGACGAGGGAGCTGGAGAACAGGAGGTCTTGGGAGGAGGTGACGAGGGAGCCAGAGAACAGGAGGTCTTGGGAGGAGGTGACGAGGGAGCCAGAGAACAGGGGGTCTTGGGAGGAGGGAGCCAGAGAACAGGGGGTCTTGGGAGGAGGGAGCCAGAGAAGAGGAGGTCTTGGGAGGAGGTGACGAGGGAGCCAGAGAACAGGAGGTCTTGGGAGGAGGGAGCCAGAGAACAGGAGGTCTTGGGAGGAGGGAGCCAGAGAACAGGGGGTCTTGGGAGGAGGGAGCCAGAGAACAGGGGGTCTTGGGAGGAGGGAGCCAGAGAACAGGGGGTCTTGGGAGGAGGGAGCCAGAGAACAGGGGGTCTTGGAAGGAGGGAGCCAGAGAACAGGGGGTCTTGGGAGGAGGGAGCCAGAGAACAGGGGGTCTTGGGAGGAGGGAGCCAGAGAACAGGGGGTCTTGGGAGGAGGGAGCCAGAGAACAGGGGGTCTTGGGAGGAGGGAGCCAGAGAACAGGGGGTCTTGGGAGGAGGGAGCCAGAGAACAGGGGGTCTTGGGAGGAGGGAGCCAGAGAACAGGGGGTCTTGGGAGGAGGGAGCCAGAGAACTGGGGGTCTTGGGAGGAGGGAGCCAGAGAACAGGGGGTCTTGGGAGGAGGGAGCCAGAGAACAGGGGGTCTTGGGAGGAGGGAGCCAGAGAACAGGGGGTCTTGGGAGGAGGGAGCCAGAGAACAGGGGGTCTTGGGAGGAGGGAGCCAGAGAACAGGGGGTCTTGGGAGGAGGGAGCCAGAGAACAGGGGGTCTTGGGAGGAGGGAGCCAGAGAACAGGGGGTCTTGGGAGGAGGGAGCCAGAGAACAGGGGGTCTTGGGAGGAGGGAGCCAGAGAACAGGGGGTCTTGGGAGGAGGGAGCCAGAGAACAGGGGGTCTTGGGAGGAGGGAGCCAGAGAACAGGGGGTCTTGGGAGGAGGGAGCCAGAGAACAGGGGGTCTTGGGAGGAGGGAGCCAGAGAACAGGGGGTCTTGGGAGGAGGGAGCCAGAGAACAGGGGGTCTTGGGAGGAGGGAGCCAGAGAACAGGGGGTCTTGGGAGGAGGGAGCCAGAGAACAGGGGGTCTTGGGAGGAGGGAGCCAGAGAACAGGGGGTCTTGGGAGGAGGGAGCCAGAGAACAGGGGGTCTTGGGAGGAGGGAGCCAGAGAACAGGGGGTCTTGGGAGGAGGGAGCCAGAGAACAGGGGGTCTTGGGAGGAGGGAGCCAGAGAACAGGGGGTCTTGGGAGGAGGGAGCCAGAGAACAGGGGGTCTTGGGAGGAGGGAGCCAGAGAACAGGGGGTCTTGGGAGGAGGGAGCCAGAGAACAGGGGGTCTTGGGAGGAGGGAGCCAGAGAACAGGGGGTCTTGGGAGGAGGGAGCCAGAGAACAGGGGGTCTTGGGAGGAGGGAGCCAGAGAACAGGAGGTTTTGGGAGGAGGGAGCCAGAGAACAGGAGGTTTTGGGAGGAGGCGACGAGGGAGCCAGAGAATAGGAGGTCTTGGGAGAAGGTGACGAGGGAGCCAGAGAACAGGGGGTCTTGGGAGGAGGTGACGAGGGAGCCAGAGAACAGGGGGTCTTGGGAGGAGGTGACGAGGGAGCCAGAGAACAGGGGGTCTTGGGAGGAGGTGACGAGGGAGCCAGAGAACAGGGGGTCTTGGGAGGAGGTGACGAGGGAGCCAGAGAACAGGGGGTCTTGGGAGGAGGTGACGAGGGAGCCAGAGAACAGGAGGTCTTGGGAGGAGGTGACGAGGGAGCCAGAGAACAGGAGGTCTTGGGAGGAGGTGACGAGGGAGCCAGAGAACAGGGGGTCTTGGGAGGAGGTGACGAGGGAGCCAGAGAACAGGAGGTCTTGGGAGGAGGTGACGAGGGAGCCAGAGAACAGGGGGTCTTGGGAGGAGGTGACGAGGGAGCCAGAGAACAGGGGGTCTTGGGAGGAGGTGACGAGGGAGCCAGAGAACAGGAGGTCTTGGGAGGAGGTGACGAGGGAGCCAGAGAACAGGAGGTCTTGGGAGGAGGTGACGAGGGAGCCAGAGAACAGGAGGTCTTGGGAGGAGGTGACGAGGGAGCCAGAGAACAGGAGGTCTTGGGAGGAGGTGACGAGGGAGCCAGAGAACAGGGGGTCTTGGGAGGAGGGAGCCAGAGAACAGGGGGGTCTTGGGAGGAGGGAGCCAGAGAAGAGGAGGTCTTGGGAGGAGGTGACGAGGGAGCCAGAGAACAGAGGGTCTTGGGAGGAGGTGACGAGGGAGCCAGAGAACAGGAGGTCTTGGGAGGAGGGAGCCAGAGAACAGGAGGTCTTGGGAGGAGGGAGCCAGAGAACAGGGGGTCTTGGGAGGAGGGAGCCAGAGAACAGGGGGTCTTGGGAGGAGGGAGCCAGAGAACAGGGGGTCTTGGGAGGAGGGAGCCAGAGAACAGGGGGTCTTGGGAGGAGGGAGCCAGAGAACAGGGGGTCTTGGGAGGAGGGAGCCAGAGAACAGGGGGTCTTGGGAGGAGGGAGCCAGAGAACAGGGGGTCTTGGGAGGAGGGAGCCAGAGAACAGGGGGTCTTGGGAGGAGGGAGCCAGAGAACAGGGGGTCTTGGGAGGAGGGAGCCAGAGAACAGGGGGTCTTGGGAGGAGGGAGCCAGAGAACAGGGGGTCTTGGGAGGAGGGAGCCAGAGAACAGGGGGTCTTGGGAGGAGGGAGCCAGAGAACAGGGGGTCTTGGGAGGAGGGAGCCAGAGAACAGGGGGTCTTGGGAGGAGGGAGCCAGAGAACAGGGGGTCTTGGGAGGAGGGAGCCAGAGAACAGGGGGTCTTGGGAGGAGGGAGCCAGAGAACAGGGGGTCTTGGGAGGAGGGAGCCAGAGAACAGGGGGTCTTGGGAGGAGGGAGCCAGAGAACAGGGGGTCTTGGGAGGAGGGAGCCAGAGAACAGGAGGTTTCGGGAGGAGGTGACGAGGGAGCCAGAGAACAGGAGGTCTTGGGAGGAGGTGACGAGGGAGCCAGAGAACAGGGGGTCTTGGGAGGAGGTGACGAGGGAGCCAGAGAACAGGAGGTCTTGGGAGGAGGTGACGAGGGAGCCAGAGAACAGGGGGTCTTGGGAGGAGGTGACGAGGGAGCCAGAGAACAGGGGGTCTTGGGAGGAGGTGACGAGGGAGCCAGAGAACAGGGGGTCTTGGGAGGAGGTGACGAGGGAGCCAGAGAACAGGAGGTCTTGGGAGGAGGTGACGAGGGAGCCAGAGAACAGGAGGTCTTGGGAGGAGGTGACGAGGGAGCCAGAGAACAGGAGGTCTTGGGAGGAGGTGACGAGGGAGCCAGAGAACAGGAGGTCTTGGGAGGAGGTGACGAGGGAGCCAGAGAACAGGGGGTCTTGGGAGGAGGGAGCCAGAGAACAGGGGGTCTTGGGAGGAGGGAGCCAGAGAAGAGGAGGTCTTGGGAGGAGGTGACGAGGGAGCCAGAGAACAGAGGGTCTTGGGAGGAGGTGACGAGGGAGCCAGAGAACAGGAGGTCTTGGGAGGAGGGAGCCAGAGAACAGGAGGTCTTGGGAGGAGGGAGCCAGAGAACAGGGGGTCTTGGGAGGAGGGAGCCAGAGAACAGGGGGTCTTGGGAGGAGGGAGCCAGAGAACAGGGGGTCTTGGGAGGAGGGAGCCAGAGAACAGGGGGTCTTGGGAGGAGGGAGCCAGAGAACAGGGGGTCTTGGGAGGAGGGAGCCAGAGAACAGGGGGTCTTGGGAGGAGGGAGCCAGAGAACAGGGGGTCTTGGGAGGAGGGAGCCAGAGAACAGGGGGTCTTGGGAGGAGGGAGCCAGAGAACAGGGGGTCTTGGGAGGAGGGAGCCAGAGAACAGGGGGTCTTGGGAGGAGGGAGCCAGAGAACAGGGGGTCTTGGGAGGAGGGAGCCAGAGAACAGGGGGTCTTGGGAGGAGGGAGCCAGAGAACAGGGGGTCTTGGGAGGAGGGAGCCAGAGAACAGGGGGTCTTGGGAGGAGGGAGCCAGAGAACAGGGGGTCTTGGGAGGAGGGAGCCAGAGAACAGGGGGTCTTGGGAGGAGGGAGCCAGAGAACAGGGGGTCTTGGGAGGAGGGAGCCAGAGAACAGGGGGTCTTGGGAGGAGGGAGCCAGAGAACAGGGGGTCTTGGGAGGAGGGAGCCAGAGAACAGGAGGTTTCGGGAGGAGGTGACAAGGGAGCCAGAGAACAGGAGGTCTTGGGAGGAGGTGACGAGGGAGCCAGAGAACAGGGGGTCTTGGGAGGAGGTGACGAGGGAGCCAGAGAACAGGGGGTCTTGGGAGGAGGTGATGAGGGAGCCAGAGAACAAAAGGTCTTGGGAGGAGGTGATGAGGGAGCCAGAGAACAGAAGGTCTTGGGAGGAGGTGATGAGGGAGCCAGAGGACAGGAGGTTTTGGGAGGAGGCGACGAGGGAGCCAGAGAATAGGAGGTCTTGGGAGAAGGTGACGAGGGAGCCAGAGAACAGGGGGTCTTGGAAGGAGGTGACGAGGGAGCCAGAGAACAGGGGGTCTTGGGAGGAGGTGACGAGGGAGCCAGAGAACAGGGGGTCTTGGGAGGAGGTGACGAGGGAGCCAGAGAACAAAAGGTCTTGGGAGGAGGTGATGAGGGAGCCAGAGAACAGAAGGTCTTGGGAGGAGGTGATGAGGGAGCCAGAGGACAGGAGGTTTTGGGAGGAGGCGACGAGGGAGCCAGAGAATAGGAGGTCTTGGGAGAAGGTGACGAGGGAGCCAGAGAACAGGGGGTCTTGGAAGGAGGTGACGAGGGAGCCAGAGAACAGGGGGTCTTGGGAGGAGGTGACGAGGGAGCCAGAGAACAGGGGGTCTTGGGAGGAGGTGATGAGGGAGCCAGAGAACAAAAGGTCTTGGGAGGAGGTGATGAGGGAGCCAGAGAACAGAAGGTCTTGGGAGGAGGTGATGAGGGAGCCAGAGGACAGGAGGTTTTGGGAGGAGGCGACGAGGGAGCCAGAGAATAGGAGGTCTTGGGAGAAGGTGACGAGGGAGCCAGAGAACAGGAGGTCTTGGGAGGAGGTGACGAGGGAGCTGGAGAACAGGAGGTCTTGGGAGGAGGTGACGAGGGAGCCGGAGAACAGGGGGTCTTGGGAGGAGGTGACGAGGGAGCCAGAGAAGAGGAGGTCTTGGGAGGAGGTGACGAGGGAGCCAGAGAACAGGAGGTCTTGGGAGGAGGTGACGAGGGAGCCAGAGAACAGGGGGTCTTGGGAGGAGGGAGCCAGAGAACAGGGGGTCTTGGGAGGAGGGAGCCAGAGAAGAGGAGGTCTTGGGAGGAGGTGACGAGGGAGGCAGAGAACAGGAGGTCTTGGGAGGAGGGAGCCAGAGAACAGGAGGTCTTGGGAGAAGGGAGCCAGAGAACAGGGGGTCTTGGGAGGAGGGAGCCAGAGAACAGGGGGTCTTGGGAGGAGGGAGCCAGAGAACAGGGGGTCTTGGGAGGAGGGAGCCAGAGAACAGGGGGTCTTGGGAGGAGGGAGCCAGAGAACAGGGGGTCTTGGGAGGAGGGAGCCAGAGAACAGGGGGTCTTGGGAGGAGGGAGCCAGAGAACAGGGGGTCTTGGGAGGAGGGAGCCAGAGAACAGGGGGTCTTGGGAGGAGGGAGCCAGAGAACAGGGGGTCTTGGGAGGAGGGAGCCAGAGAACAGGGGGTCTTGGGAGGAGGGAGCCAGAGAACAGGGGGTCTTGGGAGGAGGGAGCCAGAGAACAGGAGGTTTCGGGAGGAGGTGACAAGGGAGCCAGAGAACAGGAGGTCTTGGGAGGAGGTGACGAGGGAGCCAGAGAACAGGGGGTCTTGGGAGGAGGTGATGAGGGAGCCAGAGAACAGGGGGTCTTGGGAGGAGGTGATGAGGGAGCCAGAGAACAGGGGGTCTTGGGAGGAGGTGATGAGGGAGCCAGAGAACAAAAGGTCTTGGGAGGAGGTGATGAGGGAGCCAGAGAACAGAAGGTCTTGGGAGGAGGTGATGAGGGAGCCAGAGGACAGGAGGTTTTGGAAGGAGGTGACGAGGGAGCCAGAGGACAGGAGGTTTTGGGAGGAGGTGACGAGGGAGCCAGAGGACAGGAGGTTTTGGGAGGAGGTGACGAGGGAGCCAGAGGACAGGGGGTCTTGGGAGGAAGTGACGAGGGAGACAGAGAACAGGGGGTCTTGGGAGGAGGTGACGAGGGAGCCAGAGAACAGGGGGTCTTGGGAGGAGGTGACGAGGGAGCCAGAGAACAGGGGGTCTTGGGAGGAGGTGACGAGGGAGCCAGAGAACAGGGGGTCTTGGGAGGAGGTGACGAGGGAGCCAGAGAACAGGGGGTCTTGGGAGGAGGTGACGAGGGAGCCAGAGAACAGGAGGTCTTGGGAGGAGGTGACGAGGGAGCCAGAGAACAGGAGGTCTTGGGAGGAGGTGACGAGGGAGCCAGAGAACAGGAGGTCTTGGGAGGAGGTGACGAGGGAGCCAGAGAACAGGAGGTCTTGGGAGGAGGTGACGAGGGAGCCAGAGAACAGGGGGTCTTGGGAGGAGGGAGCCAGAGAACAGGGGGTCTTGGGAGGAGGGAGCCAGAGAAGAGGAGGTCTTGGGAGGAGGTGACGAGGGAGCTAGAGAACAGAGGGTCTTGGGAGGAGGTGACGAGGGATCCAGAGAACAGGAGGTCTTGGGAGGAGGGAGCCAGAGAACAGGGGGTCTTGGGAGGAGGGAGCCAGAGAACAGGGGGTCTTGGGAGGAGGGAGCCAGAGAACAGGGGGTCTTGGGAGGAGGGAGCCAGAGAACAGGGGGTCTTGGGAGGAGGGAGCCAGAGAACAGGGGGTCTTGGGAGGAGGGAGCCAGAGAACAGGGGGTCTTGGGAGGAGGGAGCCAGAGAACAGGGGGTCTTGGGAGGAGGGAGCCAGAGAACAGGGGGTCTTGGGAGGAGGGAGCCAGAGAACAGGGGGTCTTGGGAGGAGGGAGCCAGAGAACAGGGGGTCTTGGGAGGAGGGAGCCAGAGAACAGGGGGTCTTGGGAGGAGGGAGCCAGAGAACAGGGGGTCTTGGGAGGAGGGAGCCAGAGAACAGGGGGTCTTGGGAGGAGGGAGCCAGAGAACAGGGGGTCTTGGGAGGAGGGAGCCAGAGAACAGGGGGTCTTGGGAGGAGGGAGCCAGAGAACAGGGGGTCTTGGGAGGAGGGAGCCAGAGAACAGGGGGTCTTGGGAGGAGGGAGCCAGAGAACAGGGGGTCTTGGGAGGAGGGAGCCAGAGAACAGGGGGTCTTGGGAGGAGGGAGCCAGAGAACAGGGGGTCTTGGGAGGAGGGAGCCAGAGAACAGGGGGTCTTGGGAGGAGGGAGCCAGAGAACAGGGGGTCTTGGGAGGAGGGAGCCAGAGAACAGGGGGTCTTGGGAGGAGGGAGCCAGAGAACAGGGGGTCTTGGGAGGAGGGAGCCAGAGAACAGGGGGTCTTGGGAGGAGGTGACGAGGGAGCCAGAGAACAGGAGGTCTTGGGAGGAGGTGACGAGGGAGCCAGAGAACAGGAGGTCTTGGGAGGAGGTGACGAGGGAGCCAGAGAACAGGGGGTCTTGGGAGGAGGGAGCCAGAGAACAGGGGGTCTTGGGAGGAGGGAGCCAGAGAAGAGGAGGTCTTGGGAGGAGGTGACGAGGGAGCTAGAGAACAGAGGGTCTTGGGAGGAGGTGACGAGGGAGCCAGAGAACAGGAGGTCTTGGGAGGAGGGAGCCAGAGAACAGGAGGTCTTGGGAGGAGGGAGCCAGAGAACAGGGGGTCTTGGGAGGAGGGAGCCAGAGAACAGGGGGTCTTGGGAGGAGGGAGCCAGAGAACAGGGGGTCTTGGGAGGAGGGAGCCAGAGAACAGGGGGTCTTGGGAGGAGGGAGCCAGAGAACAGGGGGTCTTGGGAGGAGGGAGCCAGAGAACAGGGGGTCTTGGGAGGAGGGAGCCAGAGAACAGGGGGTCTTGGGAGGAGGGAGCCAGAGAACAGGGGGTCTTGGGAGGAGGGAGCCAGAGAACAGGGGGTCTTGGGAGGAGGGAGCCAGAGAACAGGGGGTCTTGGGAGGAGGGAGCCAGAGAACAGGGGGTCTTGGGAGGAGGGAGCCAGAGAACAGGGGGTCTTGGGAGGAGGGAGCCAGAGAACAGGGGGTCTTGGGAGGAGGGAGCCAGAGAACAGGGGGTCTTGGGAGGAGGGAGCCAGAGAACAGGGGGTCTTGGGAGGAGGTGACGAGGGAGCCAGAGAACAGGAGGTCTTGGGAGGAGGTGACGAGGGAGCCAGAGAACAGGGGGTCTTGGGAGGAGGTGACGAGGGAGCCAGAGAACAGGGGGTCTTGGGAGGAGGTGATGAGGGAGCCAGAGAACAAAAGGTTTTGGGAGGAGGTGACGAGGGAGCCAGAAAACAGAAGGTCTTGGGAGGAGGTGACGAGGGAGCCAGAGGACAGGAGGTTTTGGGAGGAGGTGACGAGGGAGCCAGAGGACAGGAGGTTTTGGGAGGAGGTGACGAGGGAGCCAGAGGACAGGAGGTTTTGGGAGGAGGTGACGAGGGAGCCAGAGGACAGGAGGTTTTGGGAGGAGGTGACGAGGGAGCCAGAGGACAGGAGGTTTTGGGAGGAGGTGACGAGGGAGCCAGAGGACAGGAGGTTTTGGGAGGAGGTGACGAGGGAGCCAGAGGACAGGAGGTTTTGGGAGGAGGTGACGAGGGAGCCAGAGGACAGGAGGTTTTGGGAGGAGGTGACGAGGGAGCCAGAGAACAGGGGGTCTTGGGAGGAGGTGACGAGGGAGACAGAGAACAGGGGGGAACAAAGAGAATGATTTGTTTGTTATTTTTAGACTAGGTTAGTGATGTAGTTGGGGGCGGAGTTGAGGATGCCTTGTCAGTTGTTAGTATTTTGAATTTAATTCATTGGATGAGTGTCAGCCAATGAAGGGATTGGCAGTGTGGGGTAACTAGGTAAATAGTATGTGAGTCGCTCAGGCTTTGAAGGGGTGCTAGTCCTCAGTCCACTGCTGTGAGTGCCGGCAGGGGAAGGAGATCGTCCCAGCCCCAGACGTCAATGTGTAGTGGGGTAGGTGTCCCTGTAGCTGCACATCAAAGCAGACCCACTAGTTATGGTGTTGGGCTACAACCAGGCCACACCCCCAACACGTTTTCGCTCCACCCGTCTGAGCTTAATCGTGGGGATTTCCTTCATGATCAAGCTCACAGGGGCAGAGCAAAACATGCTGGGAGGTGTGGCCTGGTTGGAGCTCAGGCTGAGGTTGCCATACACCGTAACTAGTGGGTCTGCTTCAATGTGCGGCCACCAGAACATCTACCCACTACACAGGGTGGAGTAGCTGACACTAAACAGTTGGTAAGGTAGATATGTCTGGCAGCAGCATTCATTATGGACTGAAGAGGGTAAAGCCTATGTAAAGGTAATCCAATGAGGAGGGAGTTGCAGTAATCAAAGTGAGAGATAACCAGGGAGTGGATTAAAAGCTTGGTGGTGTCATTGTTTAGGAAGGGACGTATTTTGGAGATGTTGCCGAGTTTGAGGTAGAAGCTTTGGACAGTGAATGGATGTGGGGCCGACAGGAGCGTTCACAGTCCAGGATTACACCTAACAACCTGGCATGCGGGTACGGATTGAAATTTGTTCCATTGATCTTATCAGGGGACGGGGCACATGGGGGAGGCAACGTTATGTGCTCGGTTTTTTTCAATAGATTGAGTTTGAGGAAGTGGTGTGACATCCAGGCTGATATGTCTGTTAGTAAATTGGTGATGTGTGGTGAGATCTTTGACATGGTTGACTGAACATGTGCCCAGCAAAATCTGCAAAGTTTCAATTTATGCATTCCTGCTGAAAACCTCTATTAGGACTTTAAAAGCAACTAAATTGTCCTAAACTTTATTGTACATGATATTAAAAATCATAATGTGATGATATGCACCCATGACACATTGCCATGTTTGTTCCTGTTCTCACTTGGTCTTTGTCTTGCAGGGGGGAAGCGGTCAGTCTGTGACGGAGTATGTCGTTCGTGTTCCCAGGTGAGAACCAATACAGTGATCCAGGGACTATCCATGGAGGTCTGGCTTTATTTTTCACAATCCCCAAGAAACGGCCGTGGTGTTTTCCCATAACTAGTCCAAAGCCAAGAAGCAGCTGCTAACGTCAGACATTTCTCACATGAGCAGTTTATGACGGTGATATGTGGTCCAGCAGGGGAGAATTTTAAAGACACAACAAATGGGGATGTACTGCAGTGATTTACTACATGGGTTTTTTTGCCCAGACATATACAGTGCCTTGAAAAAGTATTCATACCCCTTGACATTTTCCAAATTTTGTCATGTTACAACCAAAAACCTAAATGTATTTTATGCAATAGACCAACACAAAGTGGCACATAATTGTGAAGTGGATGAAAAATGATAAATGTTTTTTGCAAATGTGAAAAGTGTGGCGGGCATTTGTATTCAGCCCCCCTGAGTCAATACTTTGTAGAACCATCTTTTACAGCAATTACAGCTGCAAGTGTTTTTGGGGATGTGTCTACCAGCTTTGCAAATCTCGAGAGTGGAATTGTTACCCATTCTTCTTTGGAAAATAGCTCAAGCTCTGTCAGATTGGATGGAGAGCGTCTATGAACAGCAATTTTCAAGTCTTGTTACAGATTCTCAATTCGATTTAGGTCTGGACTTTGACTGGGCCATTCTAACACATGAATATGCTTTAATCTAAACCATTCCATTGTAGCTCTGGCTGTATGTTTAGGGTAGTTGTCCTGCTAGATGGTGAACCTCCAGCTCAGTCTCAAATCTTTTGCAGACTCTAATGCCGCGTACACACGGTCGGACTTTTCGGCTACAAAAGTCCGACAGCCCGTTCGACGGACTTTCGACGGACTTTCGGCGGACTTGCGGCGGACTTTCTATCGAACGGACTTGCCTACATTCGATCACACAAAAGTCCGATGGATTCGTACGTGATGATGTACACCAGACTAAAATAAGGAAGTTGATAGCCAGTAGCCAATAGCTACCCTAGCGTGGGTTTTTGTCCGTCGGACTAGCATAGAGACGAGCGGATTTCTGGGTCCGGCGGAGTTACGACGTAAAGATTTGAAGCATGTTTCAAATCTAAAGTCCGTCAGATTTGCGGCTGGAAAAGTCCGCTGAAAGTCCGGGGAAGCCCACACACGATCGGATTATCCGCCGGATTTGGTCCGTCGGCGTACGTCTGACTTTTGTAGACGAAAAGTCCGACCGTGTGTACGCGGCATAACAGGTTTTCTTCCAAGATTGCCTTGTTTTTGGCTCCATCCATCTTCCCATCAACTCTGACCAGCTTCTCTGTCCCAGCTGAAGAAAAGCATCCCCACAACATGATGCTGCCACCACCATGTTTCACGGTGGGGATGGTGTGTTCAGGTGATGTGAAGTGTTAGTTTTCCGCCACACATAACCTTTTGCTTTTAGGCCAAAAAGTTCAATTTTGGTCTCATCTGACCAGAGGACCTTCTTCCACATGTTTGCGGTGTCCCCCACATGGCTTCTTGCAAACTGCAAACGGGACTTCTTATGGATTTTTTTCAACAATGGCTTTCTTCTTGTCACTCTTCCATAAAGGCCAGATTTGTGGAGTGCACAACTAATAGTTGTCCTGTGGACAGATTCTCCCACCTGAGCTGTGGATCTCTGCAGCTCCTCCAGAGTTACCATGGACCTCTTGGCTGCTTCTCTGATTAATGCTCTCCCTGCCTGGCCTGTCAGTTTAGGTGGACGGCCATGCCTTGGTAGGTTTGCAGTTGTGCCATACTCTTTCCATTTTCGGATGATGGATTGAACAGTGCTCTGTGAGATGTTCAAAGCTTGCAATATTTTTTTTATAACCTAACTCTGCTTTAAACTCCTCCCACAACTTTATCCCTGACCTGTCTGGTGTGTTCTTTGGCCTTCACAATGCTGTTTGTTCACTAAGGTTCTCTAACAAACCTCTGATGGCTTCACAGAACAGCTTTATTTATACTGAAATTAAATTGCACACATATGGACTCTATTTACTAATTAGATGACTTCTGAAGGCAATTGGTTCCACAAGATTTTAGTTAGGGGTATCAAAGTAAAGGGGGCTGAATACAAATGCACGCCACACTTTTCAGATATTTATTTGTAAAAAACATTTGAAAACCATTTATCATTTTCCTTCCACTTCACAATTATGTACCACTTTGTGTTGGTCTATCACATAAAATCCCAATAAAATACATTTACGTTTTTTGGTTGTAACATGACAAAATGTGTAAAATTTCAAGGGGTATGAATACTTTTTAAATGTAAACCTTTACAATCACTTTAAAGCTGTTGTATTCCGCTGGCCTTTTTTTTTTTTTTTTTCCCCTGCAAGGTAAAGTCATAATGTGCTAGTGACTGGTGAGAGCCGCGATGACGCCACTCCCGCGTATGCATGTGGAAGCCACCATTTACGGCACAGGGGTCAGAAGGAAAGTTTAGGAGATATTTACACTACCTATAGGTAAGCCTTATTATAGGCTTACCTATAGGTATAAGTCAGAGCTGGGAGTTTACTTCCTCTTTTAAGCAAGATTAAAAAAAAAAAAAAAAAAAGAATTTGAATTAGCTAACAGGTTCACCTGGTAAGGATCATTTCATAATGTGTACAGGGGTAATTTCCTATGTCCCTCTCTTATACAGGAACCCCAGTAAGAGGTACAATGTCATGGCCTTCAATGCTGCAGATAAAGTGGACTTCTCTACATGGAACCAGGTAAACAACATTTGCTGTATACATCGGTCTCTGATGTCTTCCCGGTGTGTGACCACAGTCATCTCTGCTTCTTTTAGTGCTTTAATGTAGCACAGGAACCTTTTTGAGGTCTATGTAAACTATGAACTGCTATTATTTCCTTCCTTTAGGTCCGTTAAATATACCATTTTCTTTAAAGCATTTTGTTATATCTATTTAATTAAAACAAAAAAAAGTTAATCTTGCCAGAAATCTTGTGAGCTGATAAACTTCTGTGCGTTCCATCTCTATGGATGGATCAGTTACATTGTTCAGCTATCACTGTTGACTAACCCCTCTCTCCCTTCTTCCCTATACTATGGAGAAAAGGAGGTGGGGGGTGTTCTGTAGCCTCCACAGATACAGTACATTGAGAGTGTTGTCACCCGGGCACAGGAAATGTTTGTGAGCTTCTCACAATGTGCATTAGAAGAGGCAGCAAGTCGGAGCCAGTTTTTTTTTCTGGCTAGAATATGTCCAGTATCCTCTAGCGCAGGGCTCTCCAAACTACGGCCCTCCAGTTGTTCAGCAACTACAATTCCCATCATGCCTAGTCATGTCTGTGAATGGCAGTTTTACAATGCCTCATGGGACGTGTTCTGCAACAGCAGGAGGACCGTAGTTTGGAGATCCCCCTTCGTCTAGCCCAGGGGTCTCAAACTGGCGGCCCTCCAGCTGTTGGGGAACTACAAGTCCCATCGTGCCTCTGCCTATGGGAGTCCTGCTTGTAACTGTCAGCCTTGCAATGCCTCATGGGCATTGTAGTTCTGCAACAGCTGGAGGGCCACCAGTTTGAGACCCCTGGTCTAGCCTTTTGCTCCCCAGCTCAACTGTCCCTGGACCACCCTTTTCATTCATTGGATTTCAGGTCTTTTAAACATTGAGCCTTGATCACATGTGTAGGGGGTAGTCTGCATGCACTGACGCCCACCCGTCAAGGCATTTTAAAGACCCCTAATACTTATCAGTCCCGCCATCCCTTTTTTGGATTGGATTTTTCTCATCCAAGCTTCCGAATTGTTTTGAATGCCTGCACAACATTTGCACATTGGAGTTCCAGCCACCAATCCCTGCATCACTAATGTGTTTGTGGCTCTTGAACAGCCACATCTTCAACAAAGATCTCAGGCATGGGCAGTGGAACAAGTAGGTATAACAGGTCTCCTTTTGCAAGGGCGTTCTTTTTTAAAGAGGCAACAGAGTCACTTAAAAAGTCCTCCATGTAGCATAGATCAGTGTTTCTCAACTCCAGTCCTCAAGGCGCCCCAACAGGTCATGTTTTCAGGATTTCCCTCATGCAACGGCTGTCGTAATTACTAAGGCAGTGAAACTGATCAAATCACCTGTGCAAGATAATGGTAAAAGCCTGAAAACATTGAGGACTGGAGTTGAGAAACACTTCAGAAAACGCCCACATTCCCCTGTTAAGTAACTAAGGTGGAAATTGATAGAAAGGAAGCTGTTGTGTACTGTGAAATGGAATATTGTACCTATTAGCAGGACTGTTTTATGACATACACTTCCACCTAAAGGCAGATGTTTTTCTCTACAATCCAGGCTCGCATGGAGCGTGACCTGAGTGCTAAGAAAATGTACCAGGATGAGGAAATGCCTGACTCTGGGGCTGGGAGCGAGTTTAATCGCAAGCTGAGGGAGGAGGCCAGACGCAAGAAATACGGCATCATTCTCAAAGAGTTCAAGGTGGAGGACCAGCCCTGGATGCTGAGGGTTAACGGCAAGGCTGGACGCAAGTAAGTCTAACGCTGGGAGATGTTCTGTGACTGTCTGACAAGGTGAACCCATGGCCTTTTGTTTAAGGACAGCAGTCAGAGTGTGTCTTGTCTCCCCAGGTTTAAAGGAATTAAAAAAGGTGGAGTGACAGAGAATGCCTCCTACTTCATCTTCACCCAATGTCCAGATGGAGCGTTTGAAGCGTTCCCTGTCTCCAACTGGTACAATTTTACTCCAGTGGCCAAGCATCGGACGCTGACTGCAGAAGAGGCCGAACAGGAATGGGAAAGGTAAGGGCCTTGTTTATTGATAAAATATTCAATGAACAATTTAAATAGGCCATTAAAAGATAAAGATTATATATATATATATATATATATATATATATATATATATATATATATATATATATATATATATATATATATATAATGTGTGTGTGTGTATATGTGTGTGTGTGTATATATATATATATATTGACAGAGAATAGCGCACACATGCAAAAGGAGCAACTTTTAAATCTTACAAGGCTGATTAACCACTTCCTGCCCGCCCAATGTCATATGACGTTGCAGACTTTGAGTGGGGATATCTGAATAATGCCTGCAGTTTGCCGCACATTAAAGCGAGAGCAATAATTCTAGCACTAGACCTCCTCTGTCACTCAAAACGGGTAACCTGTAAAAAAATTTAAAGCGTCGCCTATGGGGATTTTGAAATACCGAAGTTTGGCACCATTCCACAAGCGTGCACAATTTTAAAGCGTGACGTTGGGTATCTATTTACTCGGTGTAACATCATCTTTCACATTATGTGGGCTAACTTTACTGTTTTTTTTTTTAATTCATGAAACTGTTGTTTTTTTTTCCCAAAATAAACGCATTTAAAAAATTGCTGCGCAAATACCGTGTGATATAAAAAGTTGCAACGACCACCATTTTATTCCGTAGGGTCTCTGCTTAAAAAAACATATATAATGATATATATATTTTCAACCAAAAAAATGATGATTTTTACATGTAGGAGAAAAATGTCAGAATTGGCCCGGTAGGCCATTGGTAAAAGCATCTAATCTTAATGAGTAAATATGGGGGTTGCTTTTTGATGAATAGTGTAGGACCCACTGAAAACGGGGTACTTTGCCGCAGTTTTGAGCTTAAGCATGGTTTGGCCATATTAAGTGACTAAATACCCATATTTGCTCATTAAGATTAGGTGCTTTTAAGAAGCGTTGTAAGATTTAAAAGTTACTCCTTTTGCATTTTTGTATGCACCAACTTTACATATTCACGTTTAGGGTGCGCCCCCCCCCCCACACACACACACACACACACTCTCTTTACAGGGGGTATTTGTGTTAATACATGTTGTAGTAGTAAGGCAGCCTAGTGAAGATAATGGGCTGCCACAGATGTATGCATCACAGAATTCTTGCTGCAATGCACTATGTAGGGGTACCATTCAAGAGAAATGTCAGAGTTGTGTAATGTGTGTTACCTCGCAGTCTTGCAATGCAAAAATTGTAAATTGGCTCTATGACCTGACAAGCAATTGGTGAGTGTTTACATTTTTCCTAAGTAAGGAAATCGTGCAGCACTTGAAATACATGCCTGCAAATTGGCCTTGAATGAGAGATGCAGGAACTAAAGTGACCACAAAGTGGTGCTGTTTTCTTTTTTTTTTTTTTTTTTTTCTTTTTTTTTTTTGAGTGTTATTGAACGTTTTTTTATCTTTCTCCAAGAAGTAAACTGGCTGCTTCTTTCCTCCAACGCAGAATAATGGCAACAGCTGAAAAAAAAAAAAAAAAAAAACATGGTGGTTCCAGCAATGGCAATACAAAACTCCTTAAATCTCCCTTCAATGTTTTTTGTTTAGGCGAAACAAAATCCTGAACCACTTCACCATCATGCAGCAGCGCCGCCTGAAGGACCAGGGCGGAGAGGGTGATGAGGATGAGGAAGGTGGCGGAAAACAAGAAAAGGGTGGGAAGAGCAAGAAAAAGAAGAAGAGTGACCTGAAAATCCACGATCTGGAAGATGAACTAGAGATGAGCTCCAGCGAGAGCGATGGCAGCGGAGATGATGGTGAGGGACCAGAGGAGATCCAGCTATGGGGTCGTCTGTAAGAAGGAATTGGTGGGTGGAGTCTTGTGTCAACCTGCTGTCCTCAGTAAAAGTTAAAGCGGTAGTAAAGCCCGCTTTAAGGCTTAACTGTAGGTAAAATGAATATCTCCTAAACGTGCAATGTTTAGGAGATATTCACCCTGTATGAGGCCGCTGACATCCCTGGCGCATGCGTCTGAAGGCCTGGCATACCGCGCCGGAGCTTCTTGCCGGAACCGTCGGCCACCTCCAATAATTTCAATGGTAGCGCACCTTAACCATGCCTATATTGTTTATGGCATGTCAGTGAAGCATTTATAAACTGTTAGCTGTGTGCTGTTGAGAGACAGATAATTTCCTCTACATCACTTCCCCTTTAAGCACTTCCCCCTAGAAAAACAACATTTCTTTCTCGAACATCACGGGACACAGAGCCTCAGTAATTACTGATGGGTTATATAGGTATCACTAGGTGATTGGACACTGGTCACACCCTAAACAGAAAGTTCAACCCCCTATATAATCCCTCCCCTTATCGGGATACCTCAGTTTTTACGCCAGTGTCTTAGGTGATGGACAAGTATAGAGTGGTATTGCGCCCTCATCCTAGTTTTTTTACCGAAGGTGGTTTCAGGTTTTCATCTAAACCAAGACATTGTTCTGCCTTCCTTTTTTCCAGATCCCTGTTCTTCGGAAGAAAGGTCACTACATTCTTTGGATGTAGTAAGAGCAGTCAAGGCCTATCTGGAAACAACTGCTCAAATTCGCAAAACGGATGTTTTGTTTGTGCTGCCAGAGGGTCCCAATAGAGGACAGGCAGCGTCAAAAGCTACCATTTCTAAATGGATTCGACAATTGATCATTCAAGCTTACAGTTTGAAACAGAAGATTCCTCCGTTTCAGATCAAAGCACATTCTACAGGAGCTATTGGTGCTTCTTGGGCAGTGCATCACTGGGCCTCTATGGCTCAAATCTGCAAGACCGCAACCTGGTCTTCAGTTCATACATTCACCAGATTCTATCAGGTGGATGTGAGAAGGCATGAGGATATCGCCTTTGGGCGTAGTGTGCTGCAGGCAGCGGTACAGGGTCCTCAGGTCTGATTGCACCCTACTTGGTCGTGGTTCCCCCCCCTCAGGTAGCATTGCTCTGGGGCATCCCATCAGTAATTACTGTGGCTCTGTGTCCCGTGATGTTCGAGAAAGAAAATAGGATTTTTTATAACAGCTTACCTGTAAAATCCTTTTCTTTCGATGGACATCACGGGACACAGAGGTCTCACCCCTCTTCTAATACACTTATATTGCTTGGCTACAAAACTGAGGTATCCCTGCAAGGGGAGGGATTATATAGGGGGTTGAACTTCCTGTTTAGGGTGTGCCAGTGTCCAATCACCTAGTGATACCCTATATAACTCATCAGTAATTACTGAGGCTCTGTGTCCCGTGATGTTCATCGAAAGAAAAGGATTTTACAGGTAAGCTGTTATAAAAAATCCTATTTTTCATGGGCATTCAACAGACTTTCTTGAGGCTATTTCATCGCGTCAAAAATGCTGTAAGTGTGTTTGAGGGTTGCTTCATTCTTCAGAATCCATACACGTGTGAATGAGCCCTATCGCACTGATTGGGAGATCTCCTACCATCACTGATCACGTAGACCAGTGAAAGAGCTTACATCAGCTAAGAGTTTTCCTCTTGGCTCATGTGATGAAGGTGGTACTTGAAGTGGGAGTAAACTCCCATCTCTGACTTTATAAGTAAGCTTATAATAAGGCTTACCTATAGGCAGTGTAAATATCTCCTAAGCATGCACTGTTTAGGAGATATTTACTGTACATGCAGCCAGTGACATCACTGGCACATGCGCTCTGAAGGAATGGCCAACCGTGTCGTTCCTTCAGAGCTCTGTGCCATAAATGGCAGCTCCTGTGCGCATGCGTGTGAGTGACATCATCACAACTCCGACCAGTCACACAGCCGGAGGACGCAAACCCAGAAGAAAGACCGGGTGAAGATGAGCACGCCTGCAGTGGTGACAGTGAATGCTTCGTTTTCAGGTAAGTGTAACATAATGTGCTAGTATGCGATCCATACTAGCACATTCTGGCATTACCTTGCAGCTTGGGGAAAAAAAAACACCCAGCAGTTTACTACTGCTTTAAAAAATAAACTTGAAGGGTAAGATAAAATTAATACAGAAAATAGATGTATTGCATTACATTTAACAGACAAATGAGCGCCGCACTCCACTCTCCACTCCTCCACTTTTATTAAAGCATCAACAGTATAGCCTTGTGAGCAAGTAATTTGTAGTGAAATGCTTGAAGAGGGCAGTGGTTACTTTGGATGGAGACACCATGTTTGCAGCCATACTGTTGATGCTTGCATAAAAGTTATTGCAAGAGTGGAGTGCAGCTCCCATTCATCTTTTACTTATAACAGTGAGCCAGGATGAGTGTCTTTAAACCGGCAACCCTGTTTATCCGTGGACAGGTGAAATGAGAGGGTCTGGAGCAGTGCTGCGGGTCTGGGATGTTGCAACTATTGCATTACATTACTATAGATCTTTTGATCCATACAAGGGTTTTATAGATGTGCAGTACCCATCATTCAGTCATTTTTCTTTCATTTAAGATGAACATAAGCCAAAGACTCCGAAGAAAAATGCAAAAACTAAGAAAAAGAAGAAGAAGGTTGAGGATGAAGCCATAGAGGACAGTGATGATGGCGACTTTGAAGGACATGAAGTAGACTACATGTCTGATGGGAGCAGGTAATAGAGACTCGCGTTTCCACTGATTTATATCCTCAGCAGAGCATACGGCGAGTACAGACAACTGACCTTCATTTTATCTTTCTGCAGCAGCTCAGATGAGGAACTTCCTGGCAAACCCAAAGTCGCCAAGGAGGATCAGAATGTTCCTAAAGGTAAAATCGAAATGCACTAGGTGTATTCTAACCTGGGAATACTCGTTTAAAGAGACCGTCACTCTGCCCATTGAGGGGATCTATACAGCCCCATCCCCAACCTGCTTATACTTGGCATCTTTGCTGTGAACTCCTAACTCTATGTACGTTCAATGACAATGAGTTTACATAGGGTTCATGATATGAACTCCTATAATATGACCGTGCTTGGATCTAGGGATTGGCTGCTGAAGCCCAAGTACTGCATCTTGGGACATAATCACATAACCAGGTATTTTGCAGTGGCTGTGACATAGGAAGGAGTGCCAGGAAAGTGCTGGTAAGATATTTTAGGGTCAGAGTTGGGCTTTAACCACTTGAAGACCAAAAGGCCTTTTCTGGCACCTTTTTGTTTACATGTAACAATCAGTATTTTTTGCTAGAAAATTTCTTGGAACCCCCAAACACTATATATTTTTTTTAAAGCAGAGGCCCTAGAGTAGTGATGGCGAACCTTGGCACCCCAGATGTTTTGGAACTACATTTCCCATGATGCTCACCTACACTGCAGAGTGCCAGAGCATCAAGGGAAATGTAGTTCCAAAACATCTGGGGTGTCAAGGTTCGCCATCACTGCCCTAGAGAATAAATTGGGTTTTGCAAATTTTTTTTTTTTTTTTTTTTAATGTCACACGGTATTTGCGCAGCAGTTTTTTTTTTTTTTTTTTTTTGGGAGAAAAAATACACTGTTTTTGAATCTTAATGCAAAAAAAAAAAAAAAAACACTATACGTAACCCAGTTTTTTTTTTTTTTTGGTAAAATATAAAAGATGATGTTATGCCAAGTAAATGGATACGAAACATGTCATGCTTTAAAATTGCACACACCCATGCAACGGCGACAAATAAAGTAAATTTTACTATCCATAGGCGATGTTTTAAAAGCCTTTACAGGTTACCGCATTAGATTTACAGAGGAGGTCTGGTGCTAGAATTACTGCACATGATCTGACGTTCGCAGTGATACCTCACGTGTGTAGGGATGATTGCTGTTTGCATGCCTGTGGGACCCAAAAGTGTCATGTAAGGATGGAGGCACTTCAAAAACATTTTCATTTATTCATTTCAATGTATTTTTACACTGTCACTTTTCCCTAAACATCTTTCAGGACAGCCACCTTTGAGAGATCTCGGCTCCTACCTTCACAGGAAAACACCGCCTTAGCTTCAAGATTTAAGCCCCTCCTGCCCCACTGGACCTTCCGTTTTGGTGTTTCCTCCAGCGGCGAGACATCGCTGGGAACCAGGGCTGATCAACTGGGGAGGTTCAAGCCGGTTTTTACTGTGGGGAGAAGCTCTCCCTATCTCTATTTTTTTTTTGGCGGAGCCTTGGGGAAGGTACCGTTGGGTCCGCCACTTAGCCACTCCAGCTTCTCCTGAGGGTGGGGAAGAAGCTTCAAAGACCCCGCTCTCATTCTGTCCAGGGGGCCATCGTCGGAGGTGCACCGTTCCTCCCCGCGTTCTGTGTGGCCAGTGAGGCAGCTCGAGGCTGGACCGGAGGGCATAGTGACGTCTTGTCTGGCAGGGGCATGCACTTCTACCGGGGCCGCGGCTTTCGGTTGCAGCTTCGGTTTGAGAGAGGGCCAGGCTCTGGCCGGTGCGAGCCTGTAAACGCTTTAGATGTCAGCGGGTGGCTCAGGAAGGCGGGACCACCGCAATCCTCAGTGGGAGATGTCCCAGGCAGAGGCGGCCCAGACTACTCCTGGTATGCCAGCACCAGCCACTAAGGTGAGAGGAACCCGGGGGTGGATATTCCCTTTCCCTTTTATCCGATAGCTCCACGGGTGTAGACCCCCTCTGGTGGTCGAGGGGTTGGGAGGTGGTACTGGGACTTTGGTGGTGTTTGGTCCTAGGGACATTCCTGGGGACACTCTACTTACGAGTATGGCCTTTGGTTTTAAAAGTGAGCTGGAGGACTGCAATGCCCAGCATGCCCTTTGTGCAGTAAGCCTGAGGAACTGCAATGCCCAGCATGCCCTTTGTGCAGTAAGCCTGAGGAACTGCAATACCCAGCATGCCCTTTGTGCAGTAAGCCTGAGGAACTGCAATACCCAGCATGCCCTTTGTGCAGTAAGCCTGAGGAACTGCAATGCCCAGCATGCCCTGTGTGCGGTGAGCCTGAGGAACTGCAATGCCCAGTATGCCCTCTGTGCAGTGGGCCCGAGGAACTGCAATCCCCAGCATGCCCCTTTTTTCAGTCGGGTTCAGCCCCAGGCTGGCCCCCCGTCAGCTCAGCAGAGTATTGCACCTGCCCGTCGGTCTTATTCTCCGCTAATGGAGGGGCATTGTGGGGGCACTAGTGACAAGCTGAGGAGGAGCCAGTTAGCGCTTCTTCAGGCTCCCAGGTGGAGTCATAGGGAGAGGGGTTGGGTAGTAAGCCCTCTCGCTACAAGCTTTCCCTCGGGGGGTGGAGGATCTCTTGGGAGACATCCGTACCACCCTGGGAATCCAGGAGAAGAAGCCACTATTGCTCCATGACCAGATGTATCAGGGCCTGGGGGAACAGAAGAAGTTGTTCCTGCCCCAGGAAGGTCTGGTGGAAGCCATCAAAGATTGGCAAGATCTGGGGATGAAACCCTTCCTTTCAAGGGCCCTGAAGCCTAGGTTTTCTTTTTCACGGAGGACGGTCCTCCGTCAGTCGGTAGGGTACCCAGACTGGACGCAGCCTTCTATCAGGTTTCCAGGCATACAGACCTCTACCTGGGAGAGATCCCATGGACAAGAGGATGGATCCACTCTTGAAGGACACCTGGGAATCTACCTTGGGGCGCACATAGGAGCAGGGATGGAGACAATCTTGTCGTCCTTTCCCATGCTTTTGGGGGTGGCATATAGTGTGGATGCCTTGACTGATTCACTGCATATGTCTGCCAGATCCTCAGCCCTAGTCATCTCAGTTAAAGCTTGGCATTAGGACAATGCGTCCAAGGCTAAGCTCTGCAGGATTCTCACGGAGGGCTTATTTTGGTTATGTCCTGGCCTGGAAACCGTTTAGATTGGACGGCTGATGGGTGAGAGTCCTTTCCTGTCTGGTGTAGTGCGGGGAAGCAAGCAAGGAATAAGTCTCGCCCCCAGAGAGAATTCGGGGTCCCAAAGGCCAACGTTCCAAAGAGGTCTTGGGGTCAGAAAGGCAGGACAAAATAGGGGGTTCGTCGTCCTGAATGGAAATTGGGGGCCTTCCTCCCATAGTGGGTAGTGGTCTCCTCCAATCATTTCTTTTGGGAATTGTAAGGAGGGGTCACCGGCTTGAATTTGCAAGCACACACACACACATTACCAGTTTGCCAAGCTTCACGGAAAAAGCGTCAGCCTTACTACCCTCCCTGAAAAATCCTAAACATTGTATCAACAGTGGCTTAGTGGCTGGCACTCCGGACTAGCAGCACTTAAACCATAGGTAGAATCAGTAGGTTGTTTTAAAAGGGTGTTCCCGGTCCTTGAAGCTTGGGTGGAAGCCATCAAAGGATGGCAAGACCTAGTGAGGAAATCCTTGTTTTCAAGGGGAGGTAGACTTCTTCAGACTCCCAGGTGGAGTCAGAGGTAGATGGGTTGGACGGTGAGTCCTTGAGACCCTCTCGCTAGGAGCCTTCCCTGGAGGAGGTGGAGGATCTCCCTGGGAGCCACCCTGGGAGCCACCCTGGGAATCCAGGAGTAGAAGCTGTTATCACTCCATCACCAGAGGGATAAAAGTGGCAGAACAGTGGCTAATGGGTTAGCATTTCTGCCTACCAGCACTGAATTTCTGGGTTCGCACCCCAAATGCGCCACTTCATATAGAGAAGGTCTGTTCTTCCTCTGTTGTTAAACATAACTCCTGACTCAGGGACTTCCCTAAATTCAGGGCCTGGGGGAACAGAATAATTTGCAGAAGGCTCTGTATGGACTCAGTCTGCACATTCCCATGGTGGACAGCTGTCAAAAGTTTCTCAGGCTGACAGAACCAGGGAAGGCATGCGACTCTTGGGCATTTCAATTATCTGGACGACCTGCTCCTATTTATCTTCAAACCAAGGTTAAGTCTCTTATTCTCATTGCACTGCCATTGGCCCAGGTGGCTGTGTTTCCCAAGCCGGTACAATCTGGTGTTTAACCTTCCTGGATGCTGCCAATTCGAGAGGACCTTCATTTTGGGGTCCATTCTGCTGTCCCCAGGTGGAGCTGTGGATTCTCCCTGCATGGCTTCCAAGGAAGAAATGCTAAAGGCAAGAGCTTCTCGGATGGGGTGGTAGCCCTGATAAGTAGCAAGAAAAGGGAAACGCGCTCCATCTACCGGAGACATTTTCAACAGCTGCTACGCATTTCCAATCGGGGCCCCCTTTTCTACAAATATTTGCGTACCAGGTTTTTTTTTTTAAGAGGGTGGCCTCGAAGTTTCACAGAGGCCAAGAAATTATTTTGCCAACTTTCTGTTCGAATCCTGTGGGTGAACATAAGTTAGATGTTAAAAGGTCATAGCACTTTTGCCAAACACTACAGGTTGGACCTGTGGATCGCTAAGGATCGGACCTTTGGGGGAAAAGGGGATCTTACAAGCCGTGGTCCCACCCTAGGTTTGGGTGCTCATTTGTCCTCTCAAAGGTGACTGTCCTGAAAGATGTTTATGGAAAATCAGAGTTACGTACCGGTAACGTCTTTTTCCAGGAGTCTTTCAGCACAGCACCGATACCCACCCGAAAAATGTGTTTGCAATAAGGAGGCTGCCCACTGGCTAAGTGGGTAGCAATTTGGTCTAGCAGCACTGGGGTTGCTGGTTCAATTCCCCAACATGCTAATGAAGTCCCTGACAGGGAAACAGTCAGAAGGATTAAAAGTTATGTGTATGACATGTTCTTGTGTCTCCCCAGCTGGCCGGAGGTACTCTTAGAAGACTGAGGGTCCAGTGTAGCAGGAGGGGCTTAAATCTTGAAGCGAAGGCAGTGTTTCCTGTGAAGGGAGGAGCCGAGGTCTCTCAAAGGTGGCTGTCCTGAAAGACTCTTGGAAAAAGACGTTTCCGATACGTAACTCCTGATTTTTTTTTTGCTGTCACAAGGAATGTAAACCTCCCTTGTGACAGCAATAGGCATGTGACAGATTCTCTTTAAGGAGAGCTCTAGAGATGTGGGGTCTATAAGACCACCAGATCCCTCCCTCTGCCTCTGTAAGCATTTGATCACACCAAGATCAGTGTGATCCAAATGCTTTCCATTGATGATGTGACGTCATAGCTTCAATTTTACTATATCATAGAGCCCAACAAAGCCGATCCAGTCTTTGTTGGGCTCGATGATCAGCCGGTGGAAGTGTTGGCTGGTCGTTCAGGAACCCCAGTGTTATGGTAGATCCTGGCAAAGCCACGGGGGAGGGGGAATGTCCCCTCCCGCTGCTTGTAAAAGCAATCCAGTAGCCAATTAGCCGCTAGGATTTTTTTTACACGAGAGCAGACCTTCACACTAGATGCGGTGCGAATTTGCTGCAAAGCCTCACCGCATCAAAATCGCAACCTGTTCATGCAAACTGACTGCGGAGTGTATGTTAACGACACCCGACAATCAGTTTGCAAAACCCATGCGATCCGATTCCGGTGTTGACAAAAAAAAGGGTCCTTCATGAGTTTGGTCCAAATGCAATGCAAATTCAGCCATAAAGTTTGCATGGCTGAATTCGCATCGCACAGACTTTGCATGTGATCTACACAGCAATGCGATGTCTGGCATTGTAGTTGCAGGCATCATCCTGGTATAACTATGCAAACTCCAGCGCCGTATGGGTACGTCACTGGAATTGAAGTGGTTAAAAAGATTCTGTCCTGAATGGGTGGTGTGTCATTTTACAGGGGGATTTAGGCAAAGAAATGTAATAAAAAAAATACCAGGTAAAGAAATATTAGGGGAGAAATCTCCCCTGTGAGCTACAAAGGCTCCATTGTATGAGCTGTGAACCAATTGGGCTGTACGGGAGCAGGTGGCACCCTGCTGTACGGAAAAGTGCTGTGAACCCAACACCTAATGGATTACTTGTGTCTGAGGGAGGTTTTCCTGGGATGTTTTCAGGGAGCAGCTACCAGTGTGACAATGACAATTTCTTATGCAGTGAGTTTACTCATAGAAAAGTGACACAGAAAGCTGCACTAATCAAAAGAGGTGTCCCCCTCTTGAAGTAGGCAACAAGCATTACAAATGTAATAGTAGGCAAGACAAGCTTATATATTTTGTTTGTGCTGTTTGGCTGGAATTCTGCTTAAATGTCGATAGGGATTGATGAGGCAAGCGAGAGTAGCGAGGAGAGCGAAGAGGAGAAGGTGGAGGAGGAAGAGGATGAAGAGAAGAAAGCCTCCACACCTCAGGAACGGAAGAGGAAGAGAGGTGAGGCTGGGGATAAGTCTCCCCGGAACACTTTGGGGGGGGGTGGGGGGTTTAAGTCTCTAATGGCACTTTCTGTTTTTCTACCACAGATAGCAGTGAGGAATCGGACACATCAGATGACAGTGATATTGACAAAGAGGCTTCCTCCGCTCTTTTTATGCAGGTATCACTTATTAAATTAGAGGCAGATGTTGAAGGTAGTTTTTCTTAAAAATATATATATATCTTCCCGCCTACGCTATATTTGAAAGACGGCTACAAATTGCCGGTAAGACGTCCTTGTACATCCTCCCGTGCATGAGCTGCCTGCGAGCCCCCTGTGGGGCGTGCGCCGCTCGCTCTGTGATCACTGAGTCATGAAGACTCGGCTGATCACAGATCGGAGTAAGGGGTTGATTCCGGTCCCTTATCATGTGATCAGCTGTCAGCCAATGACAGCTGATCACATGTAAATGGTGTCAGTAATCGGCTTTTAAAAAAAAAAAAAAAACAGCCGATTACTGTCTGGAGTAAACAGGACATCGGTCCCGCACACTCCAGACCAAGTAGTGCCACCTACCAATGCATATCAGCACTGCGACACAGTGCCACCTATCAATGCCCACCAGTGCCAGCTATCAGTGCCTCATCATAAGTTCTGCCTACCAGTGCCGCCTTACCAGTGCATATCGGCACTGCTAAGCAGTGCCAGCTATCAGTGCTGCCAATCAGTGCCTCATCCGTTCTGCCTACCAGTGCCGCCTATCCATGCCATCTATCAGTGCAGCCTCATTAGTGCACATCAATGAAGGAGAAAGATTACCTGTTTGCAAAATTTTATAACTAACTATTAAAAATTGTTTTTTTTTTTTTTTCTTTTTTCAAAATTTTCAGTCTTTTTTTGTTTAGCAAAAAATAAACCCAGTGGTGATTTAAATACCACCAAATGAAAGCTTTATTTGTGTGAAAAAAAAGATAAAAATTTCATATGGGTACAGTGTTGCATGACCGCGCAATTGTCCATTCAAAGTGTGACAGCGCTGAAAGCTAAAGATTTGGCCTGGGCAGGAAGGGGGTGAAAGTGCCTAGTAAGCAAGTAATTAAGCTAAAATGTCATCCTTGTGCTTAACCACTTGACCTCCAGAATATTTACCCACCTTCATGACCAGGCCATTTTTTTGCGATACGGCACTATGTTACTTTACCTGACAATTGGGTGGTCATGCAACACTGTACCCAAATAAAATGTATGTCCTTTTTTTCCCACAAATAGAGCTTTCTTTTGGTGGTATTCGATCACCTCTGCGTTTTTTTTTTTTTTTTTTTTTTTTGAAACAAAGAACGACCGACAATTTTGATAAAAAAACAATTTTTTACTTTCTGCTCTAAAATACATCCAATAAAATAATGTAAAAAATCAAATTTCATCATTAATTGAATACACAATCAGATCTCGCAATGAGCCGCTATCTAAGATCTTAACACTGCGCCACAAAGAAAACCAGTATGAATGGAGCAGCCTTTTCAAAGAGAACAGTATAATAAAACAGATCTACCAAACATAAGTTAAAAAGGTAAATAGTGGCGCTAAGTAATGTAACAACACATACATAAGTATTACACACCCAATGATGGTACTGTGCAAACATAGGAAGAAATAGTCCATATACTATGATAATAAAAGGCAGAGTGGTATCTTCATGATAGACAATTCAGTTGATGGACTGATCCGACACCGCACCACGTGATCAATACCGTGTCTCCACTCCCCAGTTGGATGTAAACTCACCAGCATTAATTGCCTCACACTCTCGTGTTTGGCATATAGAGCAGTAAACCCCTCAGGGTCAAGTATGTCACATCAGAAACGTTCCAAGTATCCAGAGACCCAAGGGTATCCACAATACGTGGAAGAAAATGAGACTCAAAATAGTATAATAATGTCAAACATTAGATTTATTAAAATCACATGGCCTAATGGTAATGCACTTACAAGGCGGCAAAATAAAAATCACATTGGTATGGTGTGCAGATGCCAGAGATACCTAGTCACAGCGGACATAGGTTAACCACCAAATCTCACCTGACCAGTGGTTCAAAACATGTCCCGACGCGTTTCGTCATAGCGACATCATCCTAGGATCAGTCTATCAACTGAATTGTCTATCTATTTAGGCCAATATGTATTCTGCTACATGTTTTTGGTAAAAAAAAAAATCCCAATAAGCATATATTGATTGGTTTGCACAAACGTTATAGCGTCTACAAACTATGGGATATTTTTATTTATTTTATTTTCTTACTAGTAATGGCAGTGATCAGCGACTTCAAGCGAGGCTGAAATACTGCGGCAGACAAATCGGACACTAAATGACACTTTTTTTTGTGGACCACTAATACAGTGATCAGTGCTAAAACCATGCACTGTCACTGTACTAATGACACTGGCTGGGAAGGTTAACATCAGGGGCAATCAAGGGGTTAACTGTGTGCCTGACCAGTGCTTTACTACAGTGGGGGAGGTGTTTTTACTAGTGGAAGACATGAATTGGTGTTTCTGCTGTACAGAAACACAGGATTCATGCCTTCTGTACTGACAGAATGGCAGTCTGCTTTGTTTACATATACATATAATATATTGTGTGTGTGCGTATATATGTGTGTGTGATTCTGCACAGCACAGAGCAGTAAATGTGCTATGGGGAGGTCGGCAAGCAGTTAATACCTAGTGCATCGCATCATACTTCACTGGGCCACTCGTTTGGTTACCTAGATTGTTTTGTTTTTGAAAGTGGCTGAAACAACCTGAAATTGCATTGGGTGGGGTAAAAACAAGTCGTCAGTGATGGCTCACTTACCTGTCCTACTTGGTTTCTGTAATTCTGTTTGTGATCGCTCCTCTAGGAAAAGCTGTATTTTATAGATGCTCTTCTGTTTTGCGTCTTCAAGCTGTGACATGTTTTCTCATCTTTCCTAGAAAAAGAAAACTCCCCCGAAGAAAGATAAAAAGGGGGGCTCCAACAACAGCTCCCGTGGTAACAGTCGGCCTGGTACACCGTCTCCTGATTCCGCCAACACTTCCAACACTCTCAAAGCTGCAGCCAGCAAACTGGAACAAGGTGTGTCCAGCAAGCTGTGATCATCAGTCCGAGTCTTGAGTTGTCCCCGCTGCCCATTTCTAACACCACCTTGTATTTCTGTCCACTAGGTAAACGTGGCGCGCTCCCTCATACGCCGGCCGCAAAGCGCCTAAAAATGGAGTCTGGGCCTCAGAGCACATCTGGAAAATCAACCCCACAGCCGCAGTCAGGAAAGTCCACGCCGTGCAGTGGGTGAGTAATAATGCCATACGTATCTCACGCTGTCACACGAAAAACACTCATACATTTTTTGTGAGGTTTTGACATGTCTTCAAGGGCCCCATTCTATTCCTTTTAAAGAGGGGGTCATTAGCCTGGACAGGCAATGTTCTGGGACCTGTGACGTATCCCAGAAGATTGCCGAGAGGGAGGGGGCATCTAAGGGGAGAGGAGGAGTCGCCTAGGCGGCCCATAGTCGGAAGCAGGAAGTGGGACAGGAAGTCCCACTCAAAACTAAACACCCACTCCCCCCCAAAAAAATGACATGCAGAATGTGGCATGTAAGGGTGAGAGGAGTGCTTAAAGCGGAGTTCCACTCAAAAGTGGAACTTCTGCTCTAAGGACTCCTGACATGCCACATTTGGCATGTAATTTTTTGTTGGTGGGGAGGAGTGGGTACCAAGCTCCCACTTCCGCTCATGACACAGGGCGAAAGTTCTCCTCTTCCCCCCTCCCTCTCTGCCATCTTATGGGACACGTCACAGGTCCCAGAAGATTGCCTAGCCATTTAGAACGTGTAGCGCAAGTCGCGCAGTGCGCATCTGGCTGTGAAGCCGCAAGCTGTCACAGCCGGGTGCCCATGCTTGCAATGCCGGTTCTGCGGGGAGAAGCAAGGCTTCGGACGGCCGCATCACTGGACCGTGGGACAGATGAGTGTCTGTTTATTAACCACTTCAGCCCCAGAAGAATTTACGCCCTTCCTGACCAGAGCACTTTTTGCGATTCGGCACTGCAACACTTTAACTGAAAATTGCGCGGTCGTGCGACGTGGCTCCCAAACAAAATTGACCTCCTTTTTTTTCCCACAAATAGAGCTTTCTTTTGGTGGTATTTAATCACCCCTGCGCTTTTTATTTTTTGCGCTATAAACAAAAAAAGAGCGATAATTTTGAAAAAAACGCATTATTTTTTACTTTTTGCTATAATAAATATCCCCGAAAAATATATAAAAAAAAAACAATTTTTTTCCTCAGTTTAGGCCGATACGTATTCTACATATTTTTGGTAAAAAAAATCACAATAGGCGATTATCGATTGGTTTGTGCAAAAGTTATAGCATTTACAAAATAGGGGATAGTTTTATGGCATTTTTATTAACAATTTTTTTTTTTTTTTTTTTTTAATGGCTGCGGTCAGCGATTTTTATTGTGACTGTGACATTATGGCGGACACTTCGGACATTTTTGACACATTTTTGGGACCATTGTCATTTATACAGCAATCAGTGCTATACAAATGCACTGATTCCTGTGTAAATGACACTGGCAGTGAAGGGGTTAACCACTAGGTGGCAGTGTAGGGGTTAAGTGTGTCCTAGGGGCGTGTTTCTAACTGTGAGGGGCATGGCTGTGTGTGACACGTCACTGATCTCTGCTCCGATGACAGGGAGCTATGATCAGTGACACTGTCACTAGGCAGAATGGGGAGATGCTTGTTTACATTAGCATCTCCCCGTTCTTCCTCCCCGTGAGGCGATCGCAGGTATGCCCACGGCGATCGAGTCCCGCAACCCAACCCATGGAGCTTGCCGCGGGCGCGCGCCCCCGCTGGCCGCCCCTTAAAGGGGAACGTACAGGTACGCGATTCTGCCTGTACGAGCCCTTCTGCCGCAGTATATCTGCGCGAGGCGGTCGGCAATCGGTTAAAAGTCAGCAGCTACACTTTTTTTGTAGCTGCTGACTTAATAAACACAGAAATGGGTGGAACTCCGCTTTACATTGGTTGTATACCCCATTTATGAAATTTGAACTAAGCACATATATCTGTAGTGTTTACTTGTCTGTCTCCAAAGCTCTAAGTGGCGTTTCTCTCTGGTGCTCCGTTCCTCTGTTATCAGCAGAGTCACTTCTGACAAGCTCTCTGACACATGAGAATAACATTAGCTGAAAATTTGTGTCAGGGAGGGTGATGAGCACTGAGCTTGTCTGTTCAGAATACAGCTCTGCGTGTTTCTTCATTCCTTTGCCTATGGGGGGGGGGGGGGTTGGTCCCCCTTTCCTCCACTCAGCTCTCACACAGTGTAAGTGCAGACTCCTAAATAAATAATAATTTTAAATAATGGAGAAAGATTTTTGACATGATCTGCACTTTCTAAAGAATATATATAAAGCTGAAGACTGAAGATATACATGTAAAACGTATGTAGGGAGATTTCTTTCATCCCTGTGTATCATCTGAGGCTGTTCACTTCACTGGGTATATGTGAGGGTTTACATCCACTTTAATGTAAATCTTTTTGGGTAACGATTTAAGGTCCAAAATGCCAGCCTTCCCTTCAGTCTTGCACAGGTGTACCGGCTCCTTTCCTCTACTAAAATTGCTTACTCTGATTCCACTGCATAGAAGCAGGTCGAGCCGCCTGATTTCCTGGCTGGGGAACATCCGGCATCATCTAGCCGTTTTTTAACCAAGCCTGACTCCCTAGCCCACCTATTTATTCATTGGATTTAGATTATTTCAATAACTGAGGCTCAGCCTCAAATGTGGGCATTTACTAGGGTGGTCTGCATGCTATAGTCTGCTTAGAAACATCCATTCCCTCAAACTGACATGCACCCATAAAGGCATTTTAATATTTATAAAACGCTTCCCAAGAGCCAGCCCATTGCTTGCATCAGGGCTGAGGGCTCTTGAGAGGATACTGGAGGCAAGATGCTGTGATTTTCAGGAGGCCATGTACAGCACCCTGCTTGACCCTCCCACTAGGCATGATCTACGTACATTGCCACTGGATCTAAAATCAGGTCTATAATGAAAATGGAGGTTTTAATAAAAAAAACATTTGCATGTTGATGGGGGATGTGGACGAGGAGAGATCAGGAAAGCAACAATATTAGCAGATTCAATTTCAGCTTTAAAGTGGTTGTAAAGTCACATCTATTCTTGTATCCTCTCTGTTTTAGGAACATTAAATACAGTGTGTGTGTGTGTGTGTGTTTTGTTTAAAAAATTATAAAGCTAAATCCCTTTTTTGCCCAGCTCTTTTGTGTGGTCACATGTCCTTCCTCTGCTCTCCTTCCCGATCTAAAGGAGTACAGTGGGAGGGGCTGAGATTCCCCTCTGACGTATGTAAGCTGGCAGAGGGATGACATGTGACCACACAGCAGCCCTAGGTAAAGAAGATACTTAGCTTTTATAATTAAAAAAAAAAAAACACACACACTGTACTTGCTAGGTTCCTGAAACAACAGAGAGGATAAAATTATTAAATAGATGTTACTTTACACTTTACCAAAGGGGAGGAGCAGCTGCAGCAGGATACTTAATCAAGTCAGGAGGAGAGGGGAGGAGATTGGCTCTCACACAAAGTATAGAAATACAGGGAGAGAGGGAGGGGAGTAGGGGAGATGCAGAGATGCTAAATGCACAGCAAGATGACGGAGGGATGTAAACTGACCATGCTATCAGGGATCAGCAGTCATAAGCGTGGTCAGTTTACAGAGGGGGAGACGGGAGCAGGCAGGATCAACCAGGTATTGTACAACATAGAAAGGGACAATTGGCATGGCAAAAGCACTGCTATAGCTCATGCCTTAAAGGGACAGGAGCCTCTTTTTTTTTTCTTTTTTGGGTTACAACCACTTGCACCTTGTCTTCATGGATAGTTTGTTATAGTAATTGTACATGTAGGCAACCCATACTTGTTTATTCCACGTTGTGCTTCCTGTTTACTAGTGCAGCACAGCAGTTCTGCTTTGCTGTTCTTATTTCAGTGTAAAGCTACTTTGTCAACAGACTTTTTCTCAGCAGGCATTAAGCATCATTGTTCTCCATAACAGTGAATTAAAAAATAAAAAATATGTACAGTCCAAGCGAAATTGTATATACTGACATAAGAGCAATAAATTCCCACTTCGTCAGTCATTGTTGAGAGCAGACAATAGACATTCATTAAGCAAGCTCTGTTCATTTAGGTTTCACAGTCTGGAATATAATAGGATTTCCCCCCTCACCTTCCAGGACAGCTACTTGAGAGATGATTGGCTCCGTCCTCTACAGGAAACACAAATCAGAAACAATTTAAAAGGCCCCTCCCTTTTCTTCTGACCCTCAGTTGTTTTGTGTTTCCAGACCCTCCAGGAGCACCGACACGTTTTTTTTGTTTTCTTAAGGTCTGGTAACTGTGGTTGGTGGACCCCCCTCTCTGGTTTCACCCAGGACTAGTTGTGGCCAAGTCCTGGATGATAGTCCGTACTTTACCAGAAGGGTTCCCTATTTCTAAGGGTTACTTTCCTACCTGGTGATGTGAGTAGTGGCAACTCCCTTCCATTTTTTCCCCAGCTCTGCTATGTGGAACTGTGTTCTAGTGCTTCATTGCGGTGTACCAAGATGGCGTCAGAGGACTTCCGGTGACGCGGCACCGGAAGTCACATGACGCACTTCCAGACGCCGTGTTTTTTCATAAGGAAACATGGTGTGGAGACACTGAGGACATGCTGCAGGGGAATAGTCTGCTAAACGCTGTTCTGAGTGCAGTTTTTTGCAGTACAGCAGCAGTCTTCGATACGGCCGATCTCCGCTTGCTTAATAGAAGTACCTGCATGTCTGTGCATAAGCTATGATCTTGAGGTGGTGGCACATCTTGGCATGTAAAGCTGCCCATACATGTTTGTGCAAGTTCTCTACAGTCTCCTTTTTAGATCTGATGTAAAAGACTCTCTAAACAATCCATTAAGGTTGTAGTTAATCAGGCAGGACCTTGTACTTTATAGTTGGTAGAACTAAAGGAGGTTGTACGTTCTGACTTGCATGTTTGGTCAACGTAAACCTTGTAATGCATGTCAAATACCTTTTTATGTGAAATTACAGCATGCACCCAGAAAGACTTCTTAAAAGACATTGAATTACCCATTGGGAAAATGCATATTGGGAAGTAAAATATAGCATGCATGTAAATTACATCATGGAGGAGACGGGAAACACCAGAGAGTGCAGAGTCATGGATACAAAGGTCTGTTATCTACCTCCTCTCCTTCCCCACCTGCTTTATGCCATTTATTTACCAGTTATCTGAGGTTTTCTGCCTTCAGGTTGTAGAGAAAGGGGGCTTATATGACCATCAATCTGCTTTTCCATCCTGCAGTGCATGTGCTAGTGGGAGGAGTCAAGTGGAGCCCGCACATCACTGCAACAGTGATTGACAATTTGCAGACATCAAGGGAACCATATAAGACACTAGACCAGATGCTGTGTGTTGCAGGGTTTGTGACCCAGATCACTTTGCACACCAAAAGACACTCCTCAACATACTAGCTGCTGAGGAAGAACTCCAGAGTCCCATGATTCATTGGGCACAGAGAGGCTCTGCAGCTAACCCTTTTCTTATGCAGATAAAACTGGCTCTTTGGAAGTTGTGTGCACCACATAGAACACAGCAGCTGTGGGTTGATACTCCATAAAGCCTAGGTGGGCCTGTCTATGATGATCAGTGGGTCTTCTGGGAGGCTTGTTGTCAGACTCACAGGGAAGTGTGCCTGTTGCAAATCTCTTCAATAAAAATTCTGAAGCTCACAGTTGGGAGAGGAGGGGGAGGACGTTAGAGAAGCCATTTTCCACCAAGAAAAAGATTGGACAGAAACCGCGAAAGCTGGAGTCCCGCTTTAAACATTTTTCTTCTATTTCCAGGGACGTCCAGCTTACGGAAGAGGCCGTTCGGAGGTACTTGACCCGCAAGCCAATGACCACAAAAGACTTGCTGAAAAAGTTCCAGACCAAGAAGACAGGACTGAGCAGCGAGCAGACCGTGAACGTGTTGGCCCAGATTCTGAAGAGACTGAACCCCGACCGTAAAACCATACATGAGAAAATGCACTTCTACCTGAAGGAATGATCCCGTCCTTCCAGCAAGAGCTCGTACTTCTTTTTATACTCATTGGAATCTGGTGACTTGAGGGTGACGCTGTACTGTATACGGCATGTGGCTTTTGTAATTTTCAATCTAAATCACTAGGGCTGGGTGACTTGTTGCTTTGTTACAAAGGAAACCTATACTGTATATGTATACGGCATGTGGCATTTGTAATTTTCAATCTAAATCACTAGGGCTGGGCGATTGGTTGCTCAGGCGCCCAGTTTTATCTCGTTTGGGTATAAAGTCTTGAGCTCTGTGTAAGCTCCAGGTCATGACTTGGAGCTTACACAAGGCTTGCTGTCTTTGTTCTCAGTGACTAAACGGATCAATGAAGGAGCATAAAGATAATGAGTATGTGCAGCTGGTTCATTTTAAAAGCAGCCCTGATACTTTTATTATGTGCAAGTTAACCTTTTTATTTTCCAAGACTCTGACCTACTTAGGTTCCTAAATAGAGTTCTGCATTTTGCTGTAAGTATTGTGGCTCAAAGTATTGCAGCTATAGACAGCCAAGCAAACATGCATTTTCCAGAAGCCAGCCAACAACGACACCCTCCATATTTGAGGTATTTAAAATGCTTCAAGTAGCCAGCAGCCATTTAGATTCCAAACGTTATTTTTCAGTTAGGATTTGAACACAAGCATTGGATTGGTTTAGAAAGCCTCTTCATCTCCGCAGACCAAACTTCAGGTGTGAAGAGAGTCGGGGATGACGTGTTTGGAGAAAATGTTTTGATTTATTGTGTGTGACAGCGATGCGTGAGCGATGAATGTTCAGTACCTGGACTATGTTGTTCTTTGAGGAGTGATAATTATTAAAAAGGAATGAATTTTTATACTTCCTCTTGTGGTTTTTGTCTTTCGGTCTGATCCAGTTGTCTGGCACTGGAGATTCATTCCTGACAGATGTATGTAGCGGGGGCAGGGCCTGCTGTGATTGGCCGCAGTCCTGTCTGAATATTTCACATATCTGAACAATAGCCCAGATCCATTTTCTTTCCTATGTGGGAAGAGTGGCCGGACTTGTGATCAGACTCAGCGTGAAATGTGATGGCCTTTAGGAACCTGTGGGATTGATTTACTAAAACTGGAGAGTGCAAAATTTGGTGCAGATGTGCATGGTAGCCAATCGGCTTCTAACTTTAGCTTGTTCAATTAAGCTTTGACAAAAAAAAAAAAAAATTGGAAGCTGATTGGTTTCTATGCACAGCTGCATCTGATTTTGCACTCTCCAGTTTTAGTTAATCAACCCCAAAGTGTTTAACCACTTCCCACCCGGCCTATATCAGATTAACGGCCAGGCGGTGGTTCAGTTACCCTGACTGGGCGTCATATGACGTGCTTCAGGATAACGGCCGCCACGCGCCCGTGGGGGTGCGCATCGCGGCGATCGGTGGAGCGGTGTGTCAGTCTGACACACCGCTCCACCGATCTTGGTAAAGAGCCCCTGGCGGAGGCTCTTTACCACGTGATCAGCCGTGTCCAATCACGGCTGATCACGATGTCAATAGGAAAAGCCGTTGATTGGCCCAATCTGTGCCAATCAGTGCCCACAAATGGGCACTGACTGGCACCATTATAAAGCAGTGATGCCCAGCAATGCCACCCATCAATGTCATCAGTGCCACCAATCGGTGTCCATCTGTGCCACCCATCAGTGTCAACAGTGCCACCCATCAGTGTCCATCTGTGCCACCCATAAGTACCCATCAGTGCTGCCTATGAGTGCCCACCAGTGCCGCATACCAGTGCCACCTCATTGGTGCCCATCAGTGCCGCCTTATCAGTGCCCGTCACTGAAGAAGAAAACTTACTTATTTACAAAAATTTTTAACAGAAACAAAGAAAAACGTGGGTTTTTTTCAGTCTTTTTTTATTAGTTGAGCAAAAAATAAAAACCGCAGAGGTGATCAAATGCCACCAAAAGAAAGCTCTATTTGTGGAAACAAAATAATAAATTTAGTTTGGGTACAGTGTAGCATGACCGCGCAATTGTCATTGAAATTGCGACAGCGCTGAAAGCTGAAAATTGGCTTGGGCAGGAAGGTGTGTCTGGTATTGAAGTGGTTAATCAGCCTGGCTAATCTTGCTCCTTGCCTATAATCTACACCACCTTCATCCACTGTATTTTTGTTCCCCAGGTTGTAAAACCCAACAGGTAGCATTTTTACTGCTCATGTCACATTAACCACATCCCGCCCGGCCTATAGCAGAATGACAGCCGGTCGGGGGATCAGTTATCCTGACTGGGCACCATATGATGTCTAGCAGGATAAGCAGCTCGCGCACCCCTGGATGTGATCAGCTGTGACCAATGACAGCTGATCATAGCGGTAACCAAGAAGTGCAGGTAATCGGCTTTCTTCAGTTGGCACTGATAAGGTACGAGTAGAGGAGAGGCGATCAGCGGCTCTCCTGACGAGGGGGCTGCACTGATAATCAGCACAGTGCCCAGCAGAGGTGCCCATCACACATGCCATTCAGTGCCCATCAGTAATGCCCATCAGTGCTTATCACACATGCCCATCAGTAATGCCTATCAGTGCTTATCACAGATGCCAATCAGTGCCCATCACAGATGCCAATCAGTGCCCATCAGTAATGCCTGTCAGTGTTGCATATCAGTGCCCGTCAGTGTTAATTTTAGCAGCAAACTTCTATTTAGTTTTAGTCTTAGGACTAAAATGGCATTTTAGTTTTAGTCCCATTTTAGTCTTCTGCAATTCTTTTAGTCGTATTTAGTCTAACTAAATCTCCAGTACATTTTGGTCGACTAAAACTCATTTTGGTCGTCTAAAATCTAATGGGTGTAATTAAATTGTAATGCATTAGTTAAATGTTTATCTACAATTTCCAAACTCATTATATGCTGCTGGAGTGAAAAATCTAATATGTTATTTAGGGTATTGAGGTATGAACATGCACTACAGACCAGTGTTCATTTTGAAGTCAAATTTCAATTTAGTTTTAGTCTTAGTCCTTTGACTAAAATGGCATTTTAGTTTTAGTCCCATTTTAGTCTTTTGATTAAAATGCCATTTTAGTTTTAGTAGTATTTTAGTCATTTCAGTTGTTTTAGTCGTATTTTAGTCGACTAAAATAGTATTCATTTAGTCGACTAAAATGTTTTAGTCGATTAAATTAACACTGGTGCCTGTCAGTGCCCGTCTGTGAAGGAGAAAACTTACTTATTTACAACATTTTATAGCCGAAAACGAAGAAAAACTTCTTTTTTTTTTTTTTTTTGCTGCTGCACCTCAAATCCGATTTAAGTATTCAGTGGCCTTACTGTGATAGATATGCATAGTATAACCCATGCGTGTTTGTGACAACAGCCATTTTTGACTCTGGGTTAGAGCCATGGTGTTTATTTAACATTTATTGGAAACACTTTTTAAGTCTTTTACAGTGCCTTGAAAACGTATTCATACCCCTTGAAATGTTCCACGTTTTGCCATGTTACAAACAAAAACCTAAATGTATATTATTGGGATTTTATATGATAGATCGACACAAATTGGCACATAATTGTAAAGTGGAAGGAAAATGATAAATGGTTTTCAAAATCTTTTTACAAATAAAATATATGAAAAGTGTGGGGTACATTTGTATTCAGCCCCCCTGAGTCAATACTTTGTAGAACCTCCTTTCACTACAATTGCAGCTGCAAGTCATTTTGGGGATGTCTCTACCAGCTTTGCACATAGCACTATTTGCACTATTACAAAATAGCTCAAGCTCTGTCAGATTGGATGGAGAGCGTCTGTGAACAGCAATTTTCAAGTCTTGTCACAGTTTCTCAATTGGATTTAGGTCTGGACTTTGACTGGGCCATTCTAACACATGAATATGCTTTGATCTAAACCATTCCATTGTAGCTCTGGCTGTATGTTTAGGGTCTTTGTCCTGATGGAAGGTGAACCGCCGCCCCAGTCTCGTCTTTTGAAGACTCTAACAGGTTTTCTTTTAAGATTGCCCTGTATTTGGCTCCATCTTTCTTGCCATCAGTTCTGACCAGCTTCCCTGTCCCTGCTGAAGAAAAGCATCCCCACAACATGATCCAGCCACCACCATGTTTCACGGTGGGGATGGTGTGTTTAGGATGATGTGCAGTGTTAGTTTTCCGCCACACAGTGTTTTGCTTTTAGGCCAAAAAGTTCAATTTTGGTCTCATCTGACCAGAGCACCTTCTTCCGCATGTTTGCTGTGACTTCTTATGGCTTTCTTTCATCAATGGCTTTCTTCTTGCCACTCTTCCATAAAGGCCAGATTTGTGGAGTGCATGACTAATAGTTGTCCTGTGGACAGATTCTCCCACCTGAGCTGTGGATCTCTGCAGCTCCTCCAGAGTTACCATGAGCCTCTTGGCTGCTTCTCTGATTAATGCTCTCCTTGCCCGGTCTGTCAGTTTAGGTGGACGGCCATGTCTTGGTAGGTTTGCAGTTGTGCCATACTACTTTTTTTTTTTTTTCCATTTTCGGATGATGGATTGAACAATGCTTGGGAAATTTTTTATAACCCTGCTTTAAACTTCTTCACAACTTTATCCCTGACCTGTCTGGAGTGTTCCTTGGTCTTCATGATGCCGTTTGTTCACTAAAGTTCTCTAACATACCTCTGAGGGCTTCACAGAACAGCTGTGTTTATACTAAGATTAAATGACTTCTGAAGGCAATTGATTCCACTAGATTTTAGTTAGGGGTATGAGAGTAAAGGGGGCTGAATACAAATGCACGCCACACTTTTCACATATTTATTTGTAAAAAAATGTGAAAATCATTTATCACTTTACTTCCGCATCACATTCATGTGCCTCTTTGTGTTGGTCTATCAGATAAAATACATTTACGTTTTTGGTTGTAAAATGACAAAATGTGAAACGTTTCAAGGGGTATGAATACTTTTTTCAGGGCACTGTAGCTTCCAAGAGCCCTCAGACATGATGCTTTTGGCCACAGTGAGAGATATGCATTGCTTTTGAACAAGCTGTATATCAGGCACTGGAGTTGATTTACTAAAACTGGAGCGTGCAAAATCTGGTGCAGCTGTACATGGTAGCCAATCAGCTTCTAACTTCAGCTTGTTCAATTAACAAAACCTGGAAGCTGATTGGTTACAATGCAGAGCTGCACCAGATTTTGCACTCTCCAGTTTTAGTAAATTAACCACATTGTCTTTTTAAACCTTTTGGATGTGATGATTAGGCCAGCAGTGCTCTCAGAAGTTCAGACATCTTTAGCCTAATGGTCCAATTTGAATGTGTACATATTATCACATGGTTTTGTGATTGCAGCAAAGGAGATAATTGAGACATACAAATGTTGTTGCGTTAAAAATCTGTATATCCTGTGCCACTAGCTGACCTCTATTATGGTAGACAGCCTTTTTTTTTTTTTCTTCCAAGGGATATCCTTTATGAGAATGTTTCTTATATAACCCTTTGGCTTGACAAATCTGCTTTACAGCTCCCATGTACCCTATGCAGGCCCGAGGATCAAGCGGCTTTGCTTTCTAGCACTTTTTATTGATTGTACCAAGCAGGAGGTTTATACACCTATTGGCCATAACATTAAGACCACCCACCTAATTTTGAGTAGATCCTCTTTTGCCCACAAAACAGCCCTGACCCATTGAGGCAAGGACTCCACTAGACCTTTTGAAGGTATGGTATCTGGCACCAAGCTGTCCATAGCAGATCCTTTAAGTTGCGAGGTGGGGCCTCCATGGATTGTACTTTCCATAGTGCACCCTAGTGCCATCTTTTCCCCAGGTATGCAATACACATGCACCTGGCCAAGCACATGATGTAAAAGAAACCTTGACTCATCAGACCCGGCCACCTTCTTCCAGTGCTTTGTAATCCAGTTCTGATGCTCACATGTAAGGATGGGCTCAGTCTTGTTCAACTCCACGTGCCTGAGCCCGCCAGGATCTTACACTGCGCAGCGCACGTGGAGTTGCGAACACGCTTGAGCCCATCCTTACTCACATTCCTATTGTAGGCACTTTTGGCTGTGGACACGGATCAGCATGGGCACCCTGACCAGTCTGCAGCTAGACAGCCCCATACACAACAAAGTGTGTTGCACTATGTATTCTGACAACTTTTAATCAAAACCAATATTAACTTTTTCAGCAATCTGAGCTACAGTAGCTCTTCTATTGAATCAAACTACATGGGCCAACCTGCACTCTCCGTGTGCATTAGTGAGCCCTGATCCTGTCACTGGATTACCAGTTTTCCTTCCTTGGCCCACTTTTGGTCTGCTCTGACCCCTGCAGACTGGGAACATCCCACAAGGTATGTAGGTTTGGAGTTGCCTAGCCAACTTCAGGGGCAACCTGTTCACTAGCTGCCTAATATATCCCATCCACTTTCAGATGCCATTGTATCCAGACAATCAGTGTTATTCACTTTACCTGTCAAGGGCATAATGGCCTGGTTCGCAGTCTGCGCTCTAATTCATCCAAATGTGTTCTATCAGGTTGAGGTCAGGACTCCTTGTAGACAACCCCACACCATAATTTCCCCTCCACCAAATTATTTGGACCAGTGCACAAAGCAAGGTCCATAAAGACATGGATGAGCAAGTTTGGGGTGGAGGAACTTGACTGGTTGAGTCCTGACCTCAACCCAACAGAACACCATTGGGATAAATTAGAGTGGAGACTGTGAGCCAGGCCACCTTGTCCAACATCAGTGCTTGACCTAACAAATGTGCTTCTGGAAGAATGGTCAAACATTCCCATAGACACACTCCTAAACCTTGTGGACAGCCTTCCCAGAAGAGTTGTAGCTGCAAAGGGTGGGCAAACTCAATATTGAACCCTACAGACTAAGACTGGGATGTCATTAAAGTTTATGTGGAAAGGCAGGTGTCACAATACTTTTGGTAGTACAGTATAGTGTATGTGCTACCTTGAGAATGCCAGGATTTGTATGCGGACAGAGACTGGATATTATTATTAAATCCGATCCCAACAAACCTATACATGCTATGTGATTTCATGCTGTCCTTATCACAAGCATTGAGGAGATTACTAATCTTTCTAATACCCACAAAATTGTGTGATTCCGAGTGATTTTTGACGTGCATCAGGAAAGTATTCATGCTTCACTTGTTCCACATTTTGTTACAGCCTTATTCCAAAATGGATTAAATTCATTATTTTCCTCAAAATTCTACAAACAATAGTCAGGGAGGTGACCAGGAACCCGATGGTTTCTCTGTGGAGAGAGGAGAACCTTCCAGAAGAGCAACCATCTCTGCAGCACTCCACCAATCAGGCCTGTGTGGTAGAGTGGCCAGACTGAAGCCATTCCTCAGTAAAAGGCACATGACCGCCCGCCTAAAAGGTGCCGAAAGGCACCTGAAGGACTCTCAGACCATGAGAAACAAAATTCTCTAGTCTGAGGAAACAAAGATTAAACTCTTTCGCCTGAATGGCAAGCATCATGTCTGGAGGAAACCAGGCACCGCTCATCACCTGGCCAATACCATCCCTACAGTGAAGCATGGTGGTGGCAGCATCATACTGTGGGGATGTTTTTCAGGGGCAGGAACTGGGAGACTAGTCGGGATGGAGGGAAAGATGAATGCAGCAATGTACAGAGACATCCTTGATGAAAACTTGCTCCAGAGCGTTCTGGACCTCAGACTGGAGCGAATCTTCCAACAGGACAACGACCCTAAGTACACAGCCAAGATGACAAAGGAGTGGCTACGGGACAACTCTGTAAATGTCCTTGATTTGGCCCAGACTTGAACCTGATTGAAGGTCTCTGGAGAGATCTGAAAATGGCTATCCAACCTGATAGAGCTTGAAAGATCCTGCAAAGAAGAATGGGAGAAACTGCCCAAAAATAGGTGTGCCAAGCTTGTAGCATCATACTCAAAAAGACTTGAGGCTGTAATTGGTGCCAAAGGTGCTCCACCAAAGTATTGAGCAAAGGCTGTGAATACTTTATATACATGGGATTTAGTTTGTTTTTTATTTTTAATAGATTTGTGAAGATTTCAAACAAACTTCTTTCATGTTGTCATTATGGGGTATTGTTTAGAATTTTGAGGAAAATAATGAATTTAATCCATTTTGGAATAAGGCTGTAACCTAACAAAATGTGGAAAGAGTGAAGCGCTGTGAATACTTTCCGGATGCACTGTATGCCTTAAGGAAGTCCAGGAGCTGGTTTATTTAATCTCACAGTTATGCTATTTAATCATTTATTCAATTGAGCATTCGTATGACACACATTAATTAGGAAAAAAGTACCTCAATTTTTGTTTTGTTTTTTAACATATTTACAGTGCCATCATCCATATAGAGAAATAGAAGGGCCAATGTAAATGAAACATTGTGTGTTTAGTATCACTTTTAGGTAGTCTGTTGTGCCCATAACCTGAGTATTTTGGTGTTTTATGTGTGATTGTAATGAGAACTCCAAACCACCTTCGTGTTCACAGCAGAGCTCAGAACTTAGGTGGTGAATCTTTGCAGTGGATGAGCCTGCTTGCTGTAGAACTAAAGTATCTTTATGTCTTGTAGTGAATTGGCCCTTTTAATGGGGCAGGGAAATGATTTCAGATACTGCAGCTGTTCAGTACACACTCTTTGTTGAAGCTTAGGATTCCTCATCTGTAAAGAAAAGCTAGCTAGGATGGAAAAACTGTATAGGAGATGCCAGCAACGACATCCTGTTTTTGAAGGCTTCGATGCTCTCATCCTTGCTGACAAAAAAAAACTGCAGCCATTGAATTGAACATGAAAAAAACTGTTTCATTTATTTTTTTTTTTGTTTGCTTCGCTATTGTTTTTGACTATGAATCTTCAGCTTGTGTCATTGGTAACCTGGATTCCAGTAGCCACTGCCCTGTTTACCATGTGACCTCATACAGAATAGACCAGTGGTTGTCAACTTATAAAGCAGGGTTCCATGAAACCTAAGGGTTCCTTCAGAAGTTGCTAGGGGTTCATTGATCAATGAGACATTTTTGCCTCTCAGATAAGTTCCCACTGACACCATTGATCTTTTTAGCTATCTGTTGAGGGGTAATTCTTCCCAATGACCACAAGTGTAAGGGGCATTCTTTCCACTGACCATCACGCTAATGTATCATGAGTTGTAGATGTAGTCCTTTTTAGCAGGGGTTACCTGAGACTGGAAAGTTATTTCAAGGGTTCCTCTGTGTTGAAAAGGTGGAGAAAGGGTGTTCAAAGGTATAGGAGGTCTCAACTGTGGCCCCAGACGACATCAAAGTGGCGCACATAATGTTGAGTATTTGTACAGAGGATTGTCAGATCGCAGACATACTAGAGCAGCCTTTCTTAACCTTTTTAACACAGAGGAACCCTTGAAATTATTTTCTTGTCCCAGGGAACCCTAGATATTATACTGTATATGCAGCTAGAGTAATGGTCACTGGCAAGAGCACTTCTAACATTTGTGGCCACTGGGGACAGTCCCTCCATTAGCACAGGTTCACATTGAGGGTGGGTTTGAAATCGTGTGTTCAAACCGGCAATGCAGTCTGACTTAGGGGGCAATTTGACAGACATCTGTGGGGGTTCCTGCACAGATGTCTATTCAAATCTCCCCCAAAGTCACCAAAAGTAGTACAGGAACTACTTTTGGGAATCGGTGCAGCGCCGCACTGATTCGGACGGTGCTATTGCCAGCAATAGCCGCCGATTTGGCATGCGATTTTACATGTCAAATTGCATGCCAAATCGGCCCAATGTGAATGTGGGCTTAAAGATAACTAAAAAGATCATTGTTGTCTGTCATTACTTATCTGAGCGGTGGAAATTGCTCATTTCTCAAGGAATTCCTAACAACCTATGGAGGAACGCTGGGGTTCCATGGAACCCTGGTTAAGAAAAGGCTGTAATAGAGGAAATTATGGTATGTGGAGTTGCTGCAGGTTTGGTTGAAGACTAGAGACATACTGCAAAAGACAGAGACTCTGGACATGTTACATGAGGCTAGTAGAGATCACTGCCATTACCCCTTTACAAATCCGTGCTTCCACTACCAACTGCTGGGGTTCAATGGTCACACAGCAAGTACCAAAGGGTTGCAGGTTGAGGAGAACCAGGGCTGTACACTCACAAGCTAAAGAATTGTGATTTTACTGCAGCAACAGTTCAGCAAGAGGTGCTTACTAACCCATCTGACCTCCAGCTAACCAACATAAGAAGACTCTGTACGCTGAAAAATCAAGACATGCAGAAAAGTACCGTAATTAAAAGTAAAAATGTGAAGGTTGCTGTTACAGTAATTTGCCCAGTGAAATTATACCACAGTTTACCTCCAAGTGAACATACATGTTAAAAAAAAATAGCAGTCAGGTATTTGCTTTTCCTAAGTTAAAAGAATGTTGATGCACAAAAAAAAAAGAGATGGATCATGTACAGACATTGCGTACTAGTAAAAGGTAGCCACGGGTCACTTTCCAGGTCCAGAGCCATATCATTGCCTTGGCAATTGCCCTGTTTCTGAAGACTTACAATCTGACTAGGCTGTTCAGGCTGAGCACCGAGGGCTACGTCATTATGTAAACCACTGAGTCCCTTAAAATGTCCTGTTCTGTCACTTTCTCTGTTGAAGGTGTTAACACTGATTGAGCATCTCCTGGTGGAGTGTTGTGCACACATTTGGGTTTATTTACTAAAACTGGAGAATGCAAAATCTGGAGCAGCTGTGCTTGGTAACCAATCAGCTTCCAGGTTTTTTTGTCAAATTTGAATTGAACAAACTAAAGTTAGAAGCTGATTGGCTACCATGCACAGCTGCACCAGATTCTGAGTGATCCAGTTTTTAGTAAATCTCCCCCATTCTGTGCTCTATTTATCGCTGTTGGGGGTTGAGGAAGCACTTTCCTGGTGCTGCTCCTGCTTGCAAAAGCAATGAGGAACTCTGATGCTTTGTTCGTTCCTACTGCCTGCCTGCAGTGACATGGTCATCGTTGGCTAACTGACATTACACCTATTCCCAAGCAGTTGGTTTTGTATCGGAGGCTTTGGCTCGTATCTTGAGCTACCTTGCCTGTCTGCCTTGTGGTGCAATATGTCTGATTCTAGATAGAATGGGACCAGTCCCATTGTATCAGTTGCTTTCTTCCCATAATTCAGCTCTTGTGCTCCTTGCAGCTCAACCACTGATGGGACGAATGCTTAGGGGTAGATATCCTAAAACTGGAGAGTGCAAAATCTGGTGCAGCTGTGCATGGTAGCTAATTAGCTTCTAGGTTTTATTGCCAAAGCTTAATTGAGCAAGCTGAAGTCCTTCACCTCCTCTGATCTATCCAAGGAGGGTTTCATTTCTGTCATCAGGTTGGGGAGGAGTCCTGAGTATCCTGTTGGTGCGGAGACTTGGAGATCATCAACATTCTGGAACATTGGGCGCTTTGGTTGTCCCTGCAAGGCTGACTAATCTGGTTGGACCAAAAGTCGCTGCAAGAAAGTGGATCCTGTCCAAAGGAGAACTCTACATTTCAGCCTTGTTTGCTATTTACATCCTAGGTGTGGACAATTTCCAGGCAGACTTCATCAGCTGACAGCATCTGGACCCAGGGGGGTGGTCACTACTCCCAAAGGTGTTCCAGGATCCTTGTCACAGGTGGGTAACGCTAGATTTGTGCATCCCCACTTCCAGGAACAACAATCTGGACAAGTTTATTTCTAGGTACAGGGATCCTCTGAATTGTTTATTCCCATGATACCAAAACCTAGGAAGTGTACTTCAATCAAGGTTTATCACTGTACTTGAAGGCATACTTTGTTTGGCGTGAGGTGAGAGGCTTCCATGCCTGGAAATTCTCTGTGGGAAAAGTCCTTACCTCCCTACAGATGGGTTTGGACCAACATTTGGCGCTCAGGACCATTAAAGACTAACTCCACTTTTAAGACCAGTTACACCCTTATTTACAAGGCAGACCTTCCATTGATTCAGTCCTCCAATTACAGAACACTTTTCATTGTGAGAAGTGATAATACAGCTTTTGTGAATAGTTGGCACTTTTCATGAGTGCTTGTGACAGGTCACGCAGGGCTCGTATTAACACAAGGGACATTTTTCATTCAACGTAAGTACTGTCCCTGGTGCTGATTAAAAATACAGTGGATATAAATAGTTTACACACCCCCTGTTAAAATGTCAGGTTTCTGTGATGTAAAAAAATGACAAAGATAAATCTTTTCAGAACTTTTCCCACCTTTAATGTGACCTATAAAATGTACAACTCAATTGAACAACAAACTGAAATCTTTTAGGTGGAGGGAAGTAAAAATAAAAAAATAATATGGTTGCATAAGTGTGCACACCCTTATACTAATACTTTGCTGTAATAAAATCAAAAGGTTCTTCAATAATCAGCCTTTTTGGGTATGAGTTTATCAGCATGGCACGTCTTGTCTTTGCAAAAACACTCCAAATCCATCAGATTGCGAGGGCATCTCCTGTGCACAGCCCTGTTCAGATCACCCCACAGATTTTCAATCGGATTCAGGTCTGGGCTCTGGCTGGGCCACTCCAAAACTTTAATCTTCTTCTGGTGAAGCCATTCCTTTGTTGATTTGGATGTATGCTTTGGGTCGTTGTCATGGTGAAACATGAAGTTCCTCTTCATGTTCAGCTTTCTGGCAGAAGCCTGAAGGTTTTGTGCCAATATTGACTGGTATTTGAAACAGTTCATAATTCCCTCTACCTTGACTAAGGTCCCTGTTCCAGCTGAAGAACAGCCCCAAGGCATGATGCTGCCACCACCAGGCTTCACTGTGGGTATGGTGTTCTTTTGGTGATGTGCAGTGTTGTTTTTGCACCAAACATATCTCTTGAAATTATGGCCAAAAAGTTCAACCTTGGTTTCATCAGACCATAACACATTTTCCCACATGCTTTTGAGAGACTTCAGATGTGTTTTTGCAAAATTTAGCCAGGCTTGGATATTTTTCTTGGTAAGAAAAGGGTTCCATCTTGCCATTCTACCCCATAGCCCAGACATATGAAGAATACGAGAGATTGATGTCACATGTACCACACAGCCAGTACTTGCCAGATATTCCTGCAGCTCCTTTAACGTTGCTGTAGGCCTCTTGGCAGCCCCCCGGACCAGTTTTCTTCTTGTCTTTTCATCAGTTTTGGGTGAACATCCAGTTCTTGGTAATGTCACTGTTGTGCCATATTTTCTCCACTTGATCAGTGTGTTCCATGGGTATATCTAATGCCTTGGACATTCCTTTGTACCCTTCTCCTGACTGATACCTTTTAAAAATGAGATCTCTCTGATGCTTTGGAAGCTCTCTGCGGACCATGGCTTTTGCTGTAGGACAAGACTAAGAAAATGTCAGGAAAGACCTACTGGAACAGCTGAACTTTATTTGGGGTTAATCAGAGGCACTTTAAATGATGGCAGGTGCGTACCAACTCCTATTTAACGAGTTTGAATGTAATTGCTTAATTCTGAACACAGGTACATCCCCAGTTATAACAGGGTGTGCACACATATGCAACCACATTATTTTATTTTCTGTTTACTAGTACGGAGGTCCTGTATCACTGGAAATTTATGGCACTCTATGCCCTTTAATTTCTGTATGGACTAGAGAACTGTGCCATACCATGCAAACATAAAATTGGACTACCACACGTACATGATAGACACGAGACTCACTTTCACATCTGGGTTCCCTGGTTTCTATATATTTGATCAATTCAAACCCTATAATTGTGAATAAATCCAGAGAAAGGTAAAGCTGCTCCAGGTGATTGTAATCCAATGGATCAAATGGACTGGGTGCTAGCCCCGGCTGGCAACCAAAGTATAAGGAGGGAAAAAGATGCGGCTGCACACCACCATAGATCTAATATTGATTTATTTATGTCAGCATGACTGCCACCAAGACAAGGGACACAGAAGAGGTGAAAAGAAGCACGAGTCAAGTGTGAAGCACCTCACCTCTTCTGTGTCCCTTGTCTTGGTGGCAGTCATGTTGACATAAATAAACCAATATTGGATCTATGGTGGTGTGCAGCCGCATCTTTTTCCTTTCCCATCTATAATTGGCCCTGATAGCGATGGTTGGCAGTAATCCCCATCTTGATCACCTTTCGGAAGTTGCATGCCCAGTGAGACACATTACCTTGTTTGCTCTGTCTCTTTCATCTTTACCTATATGCTTGCTCTCTCATTTTTCCAACTTTCCCTCCATACATTTTGGGTTTTTTCCAGGTCATTTATTATAATTTTGCATGGACATTCATTGTTCAAATTATATTTTTGATGGACAATATCCTTTTCTCCTATTATTACACCCCCTTTTAACCAGTAAATGTTGAACTTGACCATCTCTTTTTTTTATTTTTGACATATGTTGGTCCTGTTGTAAAATGGCCTCTCCCTTCAAAAGCCCTAGGCACAGGTCCTTATGCTGTCTATGGGCTGTATGCAGCCTCCTGCTCTGCACTATGTGCTGTGCACTGGCCTAGTACTCTTTCCAGTCTAATGCCCCGTACACACGGTCGGATTTTCCGATGGAAAATGTCCGATCAGAGTGTGTTGTCGGAAATTCCGACCGTGTGTGGGCTCCATCAGACATTTTCCATCGGATTTTCCAACACACAAAGTTTGAGAGCAGGATATAAAATTTTCCGAAAACAAAATCCGTTGTCGGAAATTCCGATCGTGTGTACACAAATCCGACACACAAAGTGCCACGCATGCTCAGAATAAATAAAGAGATGAAAGCTGTTGGCTACTGCCCCATTTATAGTCCCGACGTACGTGTTTTACGTCACCGCGTTTAGAACGATCGGATTTTCCGACAACTTTGTGTGACCGTGTGTATGCAAGACAAGTTTGAGCCAACATCCGTCTGAAAAAATCCTAGGATTCTGTTGTCGGAATGTCCGAACAAAGTCCGACCATGTGTACGGGGCATTAGGCTGTTTCGCCATGTTGCTCAGGTCACGTTTCCCTCGTGCTGTATTTCATTGCATAGTATTGTTCTCCTATTTCCTCCATCAATTCATCTTCCTGTCCCAGGTGCACCTCTGGCCCGGCAGATATAATTCCTTTTGTCTCCCTCTCCTCTGATTTATTTTGACGGGAGGAATTGCAAGATCGTGGCATCTCTGATATTTTCTTTTTTATGGCTGGCCTTACTGTAAACATCTCCATCATTGTCTCCTGCCAAAACTTCCCATATTTTAACTGTTTTCTGCTCATGGTTCCACCGCTCATTCATGTTTCCATAAAAGGGGAATTCATCCAGCAGAAATGTCTAGTGTTCTCCAGATGGTGCTGACTAAGGTGGAGCCTGGGTCAGCAACGCATCCTTATTCACCTATTGACAAACGATTCCCGCTACACTAGATTAATGGTACAGACATTGTGTTATGAGCATCATCATGAGCAGTGGTAGTGAAAATCATCCATACACATAAAGTGCCTTGCAAAAGTATTCACTGGCTTTTTACCTATTTTGTTACATTACAGCCTTTAGTTCAGTGTTTTTTTAATCTGAATTATATGTGATGAATCAGAACACAATAGTCTAAATTGGTGAAGTAAAATTAGAAAAATACAGTTGGGTCCATAAATATTGGGACATCGACACAATTCTAATCTTTTTGGCTCTATACACCACCACAATGGATTTGAAATGAAATGAACAAGATTTGCTTTAACTGCAGACTTTCAGCTTTAATTTGAGGGTATTTACATCCAAATCAGGTGAACGGTGTAGGAATTGCATCAGTTTGTATATGTGCCTCCCACTTTTTAAGGGACCAAAAATAATGGAACAGATTAACAAACATCCATCAAACTTTCACTTTTTAATACTTGGTTGCAAATCCTTTGCAGTCAATTACAGCCTGAAGTCTGGAAGGCATAGACATCACCAGACGCTGGGTTTCATCCCTGGTGATGCTCTGCCAGGCCTCTACTCCAACTGTCTTCAGTTCCTGCTTGTTCTTGGGGCATTTTCCCTTCAGTTTTGTCTTCAGCAAGTGAAATGCATGCTCAATCGGATTCAGGTCAGGTGATTGACTTGGCCATTGCATAACATTCCACTTCTTTCCCTTTAAAAAAACTCTTTGGTAGCTTTCGTAGTATGCTTCGTGTCACTGTCCATCTGCACTGTGAAGCACCGTCCAATGAATTCTGAAGCATTTTGCTGAATATGAGCAGATAATATTGCCCGAAACACTTCAGAATTCATCCTGCTGCTTTTGTCAGCAGTCACATCATCAATAAATACAAGAGAACCAGTTCCATTGGCAGCCATACATGCCCACACCATGACACTACCACCACCACCATGCTTCACTGATGAGGTGGTATGCTTTGGATCATGAGCAGTTCCTTTTCTTCTCCATACTCTTCTCTTCCCATCACTCTGGTACAAGTTGATCTTGGTCTCATCTGTCCATAGGATGTTGTTCCAGAACTGTGAAGGCTTTTTTAGATGTTGTTTGGGAAACTCTAATCTGGCCTTTCTGTTTTTGAGGCTCACCAATGGTTTACATCTTGTGGTGAACCCTCTGTATTCACTCTGGTGAAGTCTTCTCTTGATTGTTGACTTTGACACACATACACCTACCTCCTGGAGAGTGTTCTTGATCTGGCCAACTGTTGTGAAGGGTGTTTTCTTCACCAGGGAAAGAATTCTTCGGTCATCCACTACAGTTGCTTTCCATGGTCTTCCGGGTCTTTTGCTGTTGCTGAGCTCACCGGTGCGTTCTTTCTTTTTAAGGATGTTCCAAAGAGTTGATTCGGCCACACCTAATGTTTTCGCTATCTCTCTGATGGGTTTGTTTTTTCAGCCTAATAATGGCTTGCTTCACTAATAGTGACAGCTCTTTGGATCTCATATTGAGAGTTGACCGCAACAGATTCCAAATGCAAATAGCACACTTGAAATTAACTCTGGACCTTTTATCTGCTCCTTGTAAATGGGATAATGAGGGAATAACACACACCTGGCCATGGAACAGCTGAGCAGCTAATTGTCCCATTACTTTTGGTCCCTTAAAAAGTGGGAGGCACATATACAAACTGTTGTAATTCCTACACCGTTCACCTGATTTGGATGTAAATACCCTCACATTGAAGCTGAAAGTCTGCAATTAAAGCACATCTTGTTTGTTTCATTTCAAATCCATTGTGGTGGTGTATAGAGCCAAAAAGATTAGAATTGTGAGATTTTCCAATATTTATGGACTTGACTGTATATACATAAAACTATTTTTCAGAAGTTAAAAACTGATAATTGGCACGTGCCTATGTATTCACCCCCTTTGTTATGAAGCCGATAAAAAGCTCTGGTGCAACCAATTACCTTCAGAAGTCACATAATTAGTGAAATGACGTCCACCTGTGTGCAATCTAAGTGTCACATGATCTGTAATTACATATACACACCTTTTTGAAAGGCCCCTGAGGCTGCAACACCTAAGCAAGAGGCACCACTAACCAAAAACTGCCATAAAGACCAAGGAACTCTCCAAACAAGTAAGGGACAATGTTGTTGAGAAGTACAAGTCAGGTTTAAGGTATAAAAAAAATATCCAAATCTTTGATGATCCCTAGGAACACCATCATATCTATCATAACCAAATGGAAAGAACATGGCACAACAGCAAACCTGCCAAGAGACGGCCGCACACCAAAACTCACGGACCGGGCAAGGAGGGCATTAATCAGAGAGGCAGCACAGAGACCTAAGGTAACCCTGTAGGAGCTGCAGAGTTCCACAGCAGAGACTGGAGTATCTGTACATAGGATGACAATAAGCTGTACGCTCCATAGAGTTGGGCTTTATGGCTGAGTGGTCAGAAGAAAGCCATTACTTTCAGCAAAAAACAAAATGGCACTTTTTGAGTTTGCGAAAAGGCATGTGGGAGACTCCCAAAATGTATGGAAGAAGGTGCTCTGGTCTGATGAGACTAGAATGGAACTTTTTGGCCATCGAAGAAAACGCTGTCTGGCGCAAACCCTACACATTACATCACCCAAAGAACAAAAGAAACCCAAGTCTGGCCAGTCCACCTAGAAATCTTTGACTTCTACATAAGTCCTTCAAACCCTTGGATAAATATTCTTCAGCATGAGGGGGTGTCCCCACTTTGCAAAGTGAGGAAGAAGATGGGGTTTTTAGCATTTCCAGATGCTTGGGTGTGGGAGGTGGTATCCAGGGCTACAAGCTAGAGTTTCAGTAACAGTCACCTCCCTTGTTTACTGCTTCCAACTTGCCTGTGTCACAGCACAGATTAGCAGATCTCCATACTACCCTGGGAGGTCTTCTGGAACAGGGTGTCTTTGCCCCAGTCCCTGGGATAGAATGATCAAGAGGTTCCACGCTAGCTTGTTCACAGTTCCCAAGCCAAAACAGAGCATACATCCCATCTTGGATCTCAAGGCTCTAAAATGTTTTCAGTTGTGACCAGACATTTTGTATATATTCCACCAGGTTTGATGTAGCCTCCCTTCATCAGGGAGACTCTTGCCTCAGTGGACTTCAGGGATGCATACTTACATGTTTCCATTTTTCAAGCACACCAGCAAATTCTTCATTTTCTGTGGGTGCTCTGCATTGAAATTTTGTGCCCCTGCAATTCATCCTGACCTTTGCGGCATCTTTAACCACATACATGCTGGCTCCAGTACTAGTCTTTCCTATGCTCTCAGGGCATCCCCACTGTGGGATATCTAAAGAATGTTGTGCTGAGGGAAGAGCCAGTGCAGGCTCTGGTGGACAACAAAGCTATTATCCTCCAGACCTTGCAGAGGTTCAGCTTGGTTCTGAACCTTCAAAAGTAGGTTCTGGAACCAAATCATCACTTGCAATATCTGGATTTTACCATAGACAGTGCTCAAGCCAAAATTGTTCTTCTTTAGGAGAAACTTCAACTTTACGCTCCCAGATATGCTTCTGCATGAGAGTCCTAGTATTGATGATAGCCTCTTTTAAGGTAGTCCTGTTTGCCCACTTCCACTCCAGACCCCTACAAAGCAACATCCTGTTGCTGTAGGACAAGTCAGTCCAGTCCTTGTACAAACCTAATCTTCTGTCATTGCAGGCCAGGTTGTCCCTGGCTTGGTTGCTTAGAAATCCTGCTGTGGAGTTGGAAAATTCTTCCTTGCGGTCTTCTGGAAGATCGTTATGATGGATGCCAACCTGCCAGGCTGGAGTGGAGAGGCATACACGAACCATCAAGAAGGAACCAGAAGTCTTGCTGCAACAAGAGAGATAAAGTAGACTCTGTCTTTGGAACTTAACATTCCAACCTTGTTCTTCATTTACATCCCAGATGTGGACACTTGGCAGGAAGACTTCCCCAGCCAGCAGTACCAGGCACCTGAGAAGGTTCCTTACATTGGAAGGTGTTCCAGGATCTGTGTTACTGGTAAGAGATGGCAGATGTGGACCTCTTGGCCTCCTGGTTCATCAACAAACCAAACTACACAATTTCTCCAGGTACTCTGGCAGGTGACTCAGTGGAATCAGTACACACTGATCTACACCTTCCCCTCCCCTGAAACTCCATCTGCTTCACAGATTCAAGAAAGAGTTCATTCCAGTGATCCTTATAGCTCCGAACTGGCCTAGGCTGATGTTGTAACCCAATCTGATCCAACTTCTGGCAGATGCTATGTAGACTCTTCCGGGTCATCTGGATATTTTTTTTCAAGGACTGATTTACTACCATGGTCCAGGTTCTGAGGAACAGTGGCATCTAGGCCTCATACACACTATTAGATTTTCTGCAGATTTTTGTCTTCAGATTTACCAAAACCATATAATATGAGGTCAAACCTTAAGAGCTTCAATTTGTATGCAATCAGGCAGGCCCTTGCACTACATGGTTTTGGTAAATCTGAAGACAAAAATCTGCAGAAAATCTAATAGTGTGTATGGGGTCTAAGAATCACGTATCTCCACAATGCTAAAAGCTAGGAAATCTACTTCCCACAAGATCATCAAAGGCATACTAACCTTGGAGAAACTTTTATCCCAGGAAACTCTCTGTGGGATGATTCCTGACCTTTTTACAGATGGACTTGGATCAGCATGTGGCCATAAGCACCAAGGGTCGGGTCTCTGTACTTGGGATCTTGCTCTAGAGACTGCTTCTTCGATTAAGACCTTCTGAAAACGGTGTTTCCCATTTTCCCACATTCAAAAAACACTTTTTTGGTGGGATAGTCCCCTTACCACTCTCACTCACAAGGTTGCGTTCCTCATTGCAATCACATCTGCAAAGGGAATGTCTGAGCTGGCAGTCTTATCTCGTCCTACACAAGGACAAGGTGATGTTGAGGCTCAGAGCATCCTTCCTACAGTACCTTGAAAAAGTATTCATACCCCTTGAAAATTTCCACATTTTGTCATGTTACAACCAAAAACCTAAATGTAATTTATTGGGATGTCATGTGGATAGACCAACACAAAGTGGCACATAATTGTGAAGTTATAAGAAAATGATAAATGGTTTTCAATTTTTTTTTTACAAATAAATATCTGAAAAGTGTAGCATGCATTTGTATTCCCTGAGCCAATACTTTGTAAAACCACCTTCCACTGCAATTACAGCTGCAAGTCTTTTTGGGTATGTCTCTACCAGCTTTTCACATCTAAAGAGTGACATTTTTCCCATTCTTCTTTGCAAAATAGCTCAAGCCCTGTCAGATTGGATGGAGAGAGTCTTGCCACAGATTCCCAATTGGATTTAGGTCTGGAATTTGACTGGGCCATTTTAATACATGAATATGCTTTGATCTAAACTATTCCATTGTAGCCTTGGCTGTATGTTTAGGGTCGTTGTCCTGTTGGAAGGCGAACCTCCGCCCCACTCGCAAGTGTTTTGCAGACTCTAACAGGTTTTCTTCTAACATTGCCCTGTATTCGGCTCCATCCATCTTTCCATCAACTCTGACCAGCTTCCCTGTCCCTGCTGAAGAAAAACATCCCCACAACATGATGCTGCCACCATCATATTTCACGTGGGGAGTGTGTGTTCAGGGTGATGTGCAGTGTTAGTTTTCTGCCACACATAGCGTTTTGCTTTTAGGCCAAAAAGTTCAATTTTGGTCTCATCTTACCAAAGCACCTTCTTCCACGTTTGCTGTGTCTCCCACATGGCTTTCCGTAAACTTCAAACGGGACGTCTTATGGCTTTCTTTCAACAATGGCTTTCTTCTTCTTGCCACTCTTCCATAAAGGCCAGATTTGTAGAGTGCATGACTAATAGTTGTCCTGTGGACAGATTCTCCCACTTGAGTGGTGGATCTCTGCAGCTCCTCCAGAGTTACCATGGGCCACTTGGCTGCTTCTCTGATTAATGCTCTCCCTGCCTGGCCTGTCAGTTTAGGTGGACGGCCATGTCTTGGTAGGTTTGCAGTTTCCATTTTCGGATGATGGATTAAACAGTGCTCTGGGAGATGTTCATAGCTTGGGATCATTTTTTATAACCTAATCCTGCTTTAAACTTCTCCACAACTTTATCCCTGACCTGTCTGGTGTGTTCCTTGGCCTTCATGATGCTGTTTATTCACTATGGTTCTCTAACAAACCTCTGAGGGCTTCACAGAACAGTTGTATTTATACTAAGATTACATGACTTCTGAAGGCAATTGATTCCACTAGATTTTAGTTAGGGGTATCGGAATAAAGGGGGCTGAACAGCTGTATTTATACTGAGAATAAATTACACACAGGTGGACTCTTATTTACAAATTAGGTGACTTCTCAAGGCAATTGGTTCCACTAGATTTGAGTTGGGGGTATCAGAGTAAAGAGGGCTGAATACAAATGCACACCACACTTTTCAGATATTTATTTGTAAAACATTTTGAAAACCATTTATCATTCTCCTTCCACTTCACAATTATGTGCCACTTTGTGTTGGTCTATCACATAAAATCCCAATAAAATAAATTAACGTTTTTGGTTGTAACATGACAAAATGTGGAACATTTCAAGGCACTGTATCTAAGTTAGCTTTTAGCCTCAACCAGGGCATCAATCTTCTATCCCTCTGTTCAGTTCCAGCTCCGCAGAAGGAGATCTCCCTCCATTGCCTGACTGCAGTTCATGCTGAGCAAATTTACCTTACAACCAGTGCTTCTATTAGAAAGCCTGACTCTCTACAGTATTTATTATTCCTGAGGGTCCCTGCAAAGGAAAACAGCTTCTCTATCCACCATTTCTTGGTGGCTCAGACAGACCATCATTAAAGCCTATAAAAGATCTGTGAGTTCTTTTGGCACCAAGCAAATGTTTCCTAGATTTGCAAGGCTGCCACTTGGTCTTCTGTTCATATGTTCTTGAGGATTTACCTGGTGGATGTTCAGGTCTCTTCTGATGCTAGCTTCAGACATCACGTTGCTCTTCAAGGAGAAGCAGTCCCCGGATCTTTTGTTTTTTTGTAGGCCTGTTAGTGTTTTGTTGCTGTTGCCAACCCCTGCTTTTGGACGTTCCAACAGTCTCTGAATTCCTTGTCCCTTAATGGATAAAAAAAGAGAATGGGAGATTTGTACTTACTGTAAAATCCTATTTCTCAAAGTCCTTTGAGGGGCACAGATCCCACCCCTCCGAGTTTATGGTCATGCCCTTGGTACTGCTTAACCACATAACTGAGGCATGCTTGGAGCAGGAGGGGGTTATCCTGGGCTAGACCACAATTTTTTATTTGTCCAATCCTTCTGTAGGTGACCATACATCCCAGCAGTCTTTTAATTGTTGTGTCCCTCAATGGACTCCAATAAATAGATTTTACAGTAAGTACAAAAATCCCATTATTTTGATTGTGTGAGGTATAGGCCCAAACCTACCGTAAGTATACATACCTGAACACAAAAAAAAAACAATTTACTGTTTCTTCAGTACAAAAATGGCTTTTCCATTATCCCATCCACCACGTGACTACTGAAAGACACCATGGACAAATGACCCTTTTATTGTCAGTTATATGATCCTGACACGCACCAGGCGAGGATGCACTTGCCTATTGGTAACTGAGTTTTTCTTGTTGTTTTTAGAATAATAAAGTTGTCCTTACATAGCAACAGCAAATCAAATAATTAAGTAAATGATGAATTGAAACATCCACTATAAATCATGTGCATAAAAATGTGAAAATCACACACAAGAAAATGCAAAAATGTCCGTGTATTGCTTCCACCATCCAAAAAAGGGGGACACCACGTGCAGGTAAGCCTGCACCTCACCAGCTGCCAATGCACCAAGTCACGCATTGGGAACTATTATTCTCGGCTTCCACTCTGTCCAGCTCCATCGATCCACCTGAGGTCCTCTGACTGTAAAGCAGCAGCCCACCACTGGGGGAGATTTAGAAAAACCCAAAGTGACACTAGTTGGAAAAAAAGGTGCTCGTGCAAGGAGCCAAATACCAAATTGGGCCAGATATAGTGCAGTAATTTATTACTAAAATGGAAGAATCACATAAAAATAAAAAAAACATCCAGATGCCAAATAGTAAAACCATATACAGCAGTGCACTTACTTAGCTGCCAGCTCAGGAACCAGAAGTAGCAGTGTGATGTTAAGGTATAGCTTGGCCCCGTCACGTTTCGTGCCAAAGCACATCTTCAGGGTACACTTGTAAGATGCACTCTTGCCGATTGCTTACTAATTTTTTTTCCTTGTTGTTCTTAGAAAACACAGCAGACTTCTGAAGGAGGTAGGGCTGAAACAACTAATCGATTAATCGACAACTAATTGATTATGAAATTAATTGATTACTATTTTCATAATCGATTAATCGGCCAGTAACATAATGTTGTTAAAAAAACGAAAATGAGCCCTTTATAGTACAAAAAGAGCAAATAATCGCTACTGTAAATATTACTTTCACAGTTCTACAGTAAAAAAATGAACCCCTTACAGTAGTGGTTATTTGCTTTTTTAGTACTATAAAGGGCTAATTTTAGTTTTTTAACCCCATTATGTTACTAAACATCTTAGACCTGGTTCACATCTATGTGTTTTTTGGTGCTTTTTGCACCAAACGCACTACAGTTCATTTACATGGTTTCCTATGGGACATGTTCACATCTATGCTTTTTTCAGCCGCTGCATATTTGGAAAGGGTCAGGGACTTTTTTTTAACGCAAAACGGTGCTTTTTTGTTTAAATATACTTCAATGGAGAAGCTGCAGAAAAGCATGTAATGCGTTTTTACAGCAATTTGTGTTTTTTAATCTTCCTAACAACAAATTGGCCAAAAAAAATGCAAAAACGCAAAATGCAGTAAAATCACGTGCACAAAAATCAAAATGCACAGCAAAAAGCACTGCAGAAACAGATCAAAAGCAAAATGCATAGGTGTGTACTGAGCCTTATGCTGGCCACACGGATCAATTTTCAGACGAGAATATTCAGACGAAAAATCTTTGTACATTCGCTGAAGGAAAGAATGTTGTTTGAAAATTTCACTTGTTTTAACATTCTGTTTTTAAAATGAATGTAATTTCTTTTTTTTTTTTTTTTTTTTTTTTTTTTTTTAAATTCTTTATTTATCGTTTTGTATAAATAACAATACATTTCCTTGCAGGGAGATGTCTTCAAACATAACCTCTATAAAATTTATAACACAAAACCCTGTGTCCCCTCCTACCCCCCGTCCCTCCCTCCCCCACCCCCCCCCCCCCCCCCCCAGGACCGTGCTAGTCTAGTGGAACATGAGTCCATATACATTCAATTATGGTAAATCAACAATCTCCTTCAGATAATCCCAAGTCCCTTTGAACTTGGTCCAGGCGGCCCATTTCCCTGGTTGCTCTTCTTCTTTAGGTTCGACTCCTCCCCTGTCTAGTTTTTCGATGTTATATATTTCGTTGAGACTGATCAGCCAGTCTCGCGTGCTGGGCCTCGAGACATTCGTCCAGTTCAAGGATATCTGTCTCTTGGCTTCATCCAGCATAATAGGGACTAGGGAGGACTTATAGTTTTTTACCGAGTCCGAAGTTTTGTGGAAAAGACAGACCCATGGGTCCTCATCTAATGCTATTCCAGTAATGACTTTTATTAACCTTAGTACTTTTTCCCAGAAGGTTTTTATAACGGGGCACCCCCACCAGATATGGGCCATTGTTCCTAAAACTTGGCATCCTCTCCAGCAGGTGTTTGGTTTAGTCCCATCCATTTTACTAACCCTATCTGGTGTGGCGTACCATCTCGCAAGGCATTTAAAATGGCTTTCTGTTCTTCTGGTGTCTATTGCTACATAATGGGCCATCTTCAAGATCTTTTCTATCCCAGCTTTGCTACATTGAGACCCCAATTCCTGTTCCCACTTTTTGATATAGGGGGGTATCTCCAGTTCCTCCTCAATTCCCAAGATCCTGTAAATTTGCGTTATTGCCCTTCCTGTCTGTTCCTTTATGCAGAGCTGCTCAAATGGTCTAAGTTCTTCCATACTCCTAAGTGGTTTAGGAAGTCTCTCTATGAAATGGGAGAGCTGAAGAAACCTCCATCTGTTCATTACCCAGAGATTAGATTCTGTACTTAGTTCTGAAAATGTGCGGATTTGCCCCTTGTGTAGGAAGTGTTTCAATTGTACCATATCACCCTTCAACCAGCTCCCTCCCACCTCCCTCCTCCCTGGCTCAAAAAAAATATTATCTTTCATGTGTTTCAGTGGTGAATTATATGACCATTTGTTCTTACAGTGTATCCTATCCCAATGTTTAAATGTGTTTTGCGTTAATTGTGATGTGTGAGTGCTCAGTGGTCTAAATTTTGGGGGATTCCAAAGTGCCTGTCCTAAATTTGTGTCACTCAAAAAGTGTTCTATGTGAACCCAACGTTTATCTGTGTCTTTTTTGTTCCATTCCGTGATCCTAGATAGCACTACAGCGCTATAATATCTGCTAAAGTCCAGTAGAGCTATTCCCCCTTTTTTCTTCCCCCTGCTAAGAACTGTATAGGCGATGCGTGTTTTTTTACCCCCCCCATACTGCCCCACTTATTAGCCTCCTAAGGGCCTTAAAAAAATACCCGGGTAAAGGGATGGGCAGCATTTGAAATTTGAACAGGATCTTGGGTGTTAGACTCATTTTTATCGCGTTGACTCGCCCAAACCACGAAAGAGGTCTGGTCTGGAGTCGTCTCGCTTCTCGTCTGGTATCATCTAGCATAGGTAAAAAATTTTTTACGAATATTCTGTTGAAGGAGTTGGCCAATTTAATCCCTAGATAATCCATCTCCTCTTTCCAAGGGAAGGGAAAAACTGCAGCTAAGTGACATTCTTCTTGCTTGTTTATATTTATGTTTAAACATTCTGATTTGCTGGAATTAACTTTGAAATTCGAAACTTCTCCGTATTTTCCAATAATGTGAAGTAAATTGGGAAGGGTTATTCTAGGGTTGGTAACAAAGAACACGATATCGTCAGCGAAAGCCGCTAGTTTGTGCTCCTCCGTTCCGACCCTTACTCCTCCACAGTCCACACTTTTGCGGATGGTAGACAGTAGCGGTTCAAGGGTCAGGACGAACAAGAGAGGGGACAGGGGACAACCCTGTCTTGTTCCATTGAGCATCCTGAAGGGCTTAGAAGTAGTCCCATTTACTCTCACCATCCCTGCCGGGTTACTATATAGGGCCCTGACCCAAGAGACAAACCTCTGACCAAGCCCTAGGGCCTCTAAAGTGTTCATCATGAACCCCCAGTCTACCCTGTCAAAAGCTTTTTCAGCATCGATTGACAGGAATAGAGCTGGGGGTCCACCTTGTTTACATACTTCTGATAGGAGCACCGCCCTAACCCCATTGTCCCTACACTGTCTCCCTTTAACAAAGCCTGCCTGGTCCGGGTGCACAAGATTTGTCATTTTCTCTTTAAGCCTATTTGCTAAGACTTTTGCATAGAGTTTGATGTCTGAGTTCAGAAGGGAGATTGGTCTATAACTAGAACACAATCTGACGTCCTTCCCTTCCTTCTGAATAAGTGTAATTGTAGCAGTCAAGGCCTCTATTGTCAGATCACCTCCTGTTCCAAGGCCATTCCAAAAGTGGCAAAGCCTCGGGACCAGGATATGTTTCATTTTCTCTAGGTAGAGAGTGGTGAAACCGTCCGGGCCTGGACTTTTCCCCTTCGGAGACTCCCTTAATGCTGCCAAGATTTCTTCTTCTACCAAAGGTTTATCCAATAGTTCCCTGTCTTCTGCTGACAGACCCCTTAGTCCTGCCTCCTTCAGGAATTCCTTACTCCTGTCTGAGTGGGATGAATCTTCTACTCCCCGATGCCCTATCGAATATAAATCCCTGTAATACTTTTGAAATTCGTCTGCTATGGCACTATTCGTCACTCTTACTGCCCCTTCTTTGCTAAGTATTTTCTCCACGAAGTTCCTGCTTTTTTTTTTCCTGATTATCCTGGCCAGGTGTTTACTGGGCTTGTTGGCCCAGAAGTAGTTGTTCCTAGTTATGGCGTTTATAGCTCTCTTGGCCTCTAGGTCCATCGTGTCTCTTAACTCCTCCCTCTTGGCGACCAGTGCATGGTAACTATCTAGATCACGGCCCTTAGCTTTTTTATGTGCTTGTTCCAAGGAAAAGATTTTCTCTATCAATTTTCCTCTAGCTTCTCTATTCTTTTTTTTCAGACCTGCACCTATTGAGATTAGGATACCCCTTATATAAGCTTTATGTGTGTCCCATAATAAAGCTGGTGATACATCCCCCGTGTCGTTTGCTTTAAAGAAAAAGTCTACTTCTTCTTGAAGTCTCTCCACAATCTTGGGATCTCTCAATAGATCCTCGTTCAGTTTCCATGAGTAAGGACGCCCTTGCCCATCTGGTATTCTAATCTGCAACACAATCGGGGAGTGGTCTGATAGGGTCGTTACTTCTATTTTTGTTTCTTTTATCCAATCTAGCAGGTTATGATCTATAAGAAAATAATCTAGCCTAAAGTAGGTCCCGTGCACAGGGGAGAACGTGTAGTCCCTCTCATTGGGATGCTGGAGCCTCCAGACATCCATTAACTGACTTTGATGTAGCTTACGCCTAATGGCCCTGAGTGACACCTTCCCTGTCCCCTGAGCACGGGACGTACCATCCAGTTCCGGGTCCAAACAAAAGTTTAAATCCCCTCCCAAGATCACCTCGCCCTCTCCGAACTCAGACAGTTTTTTCAAAATCTGGCCCAGAAAGACCGTAGGTTTCCTGTTGGGGCAATAGACGTTTACTAGGGTGACCAGTTTAGGACCAAGTTTGCCTTTTAAAAAAATAAAGCGGCCATCAGGGTTTGCCAATCTTTCTCTTAGGGAGAAGTGTATGTCCTTTGAAAGCCCGATGGCGACTCCCCTCGACCCCCTATCGGGGGAGTCCCCATAGAACCACTGCGGGAACCTGGCTGAGAAAAGCCTAACTCTAGTGTCAAGGGTCAGATGAGTCTCTTGTAGAAAGATTACATCCCCCCTTAGTCGTTCCAGCTCTTTTAAAATTTTATGTCTTTTACAGGGTGAGTTTAGGCCTTTCACGTTGTATGAAATAAATTTAATTTCTAGCATATCTGGAGGTTGGCTCATCTATAGAATCCTCCCTTATTCCTAGCACGTCCTGCGGTACCCTCACCCCTCCCACCCCACCAACACCCCCCCCTCCCCCACCACCCCCCCACCTCCCACCCATGGTGAAATTATCACCCTGAGTCCCCCAGATTGGAGCTTCGCCCGTTCCAATCTTCAGAACTCCCTCCTCAGGGTGAAGCTCCAGCGAGAGCTCTAGCGTCTACACTCCCTCCCGAAGGAAGAGAATGTATGAGAGGTATCTTGGCTCCTTAATACGGTGGGACCACCCCTGAACCTCCACCCCCCCCCACCCCCCCCACATCCCCCCAAGGACAGCAAGCTACAACACCCCCCGGCACCACCACAGCCCATATTTTAGTTTAAAGCTCAAGGCCCTCCCCCCCCCTCCCGCGCCAATCCAGAAGGGAGAGGGGGAAAAGGCCAGGGGAGGGGGGAGGGGGGAGGCCGACCGGGAGAAGAGAAAAAAAAAATTCCTCTCCACTATCTCGCCCCCCCCCCCCCACCACACCAACAACAGATCAAGACATTTTAGTATTTTAGTCCTCTGAGTCTCTCAATCTATTTTGACCTGAGACATATCTGGGATGGGAATGCCCAGGCTGTCACAGAAGTCCCGTGCCTCTTCCAAATATCTCATCCTGCTTGGTCTACCGTTTTTTAGGACGATCAGGGAAGTTGGGAACCCCCAACTGTATTTAAGATTTGCTTTCCTTAGCTGCTCCAAGATTGGTCTCATCTGTCTTCTACGAGCGAGAGTTCCTGCAGAAAGATCGGAAAATATCTGTAGCTCTTTGTCTTCGAACATTATGGGGGGGGCGCCCTTCAAATTCTTCCATATTTTCTCCTTATCTTCGTATTGGTGGAATTTAACGATCACGTCTCTAGGAGAGTCTTGTTTTGCATGAGGAGGCCTTCTTACTCTGTGTACCCGGTCTATCAAGATAGGCTCTTCTTTTCGCTTTCCCATTATAGGATTAAAGATTTTCCTCATCTTTTCCCCTAGGTCCTCACCCTGTTGCTCTGGGATTGACCTAATGCGTAGGTTTTGTCGCCGACTTTGATTCTCCTGTTCTTCCAATCGAAATACCATATTACGGTTTTCGATCCGCAGTTTGTTGAGTTGATCTTTTAATTCGGAGATTTCTTTGGCGTGGCGCCCTGAAACCTCCTCCACCTCCTCCACTCGACGCAGGAGGTGACCCATGTCTGCCCGGACATTGGATATTTCAGTTTTTATCACATTTTCTAACTTAGTGAACATTTCTATAAGATCTATTTTACTTGGTACAAGCGCCATTATCCTTTGTTCTTCTGCCGAGCTCCAGACCGATGCCCCCTCCAAATCCAATTCTTCACGGACTTTGTCTCCCTGAGCCCCTTTTTGCTTCTGTTGCTCTTTCTTTTTATCTTTTGACCCTAGTTGTTTTGTCTTCATACCTGGACTTTTGGTACTTGCTTCTTTTAAATATCTTTGGATGGAGCTGGTATTGAGGCTATCTCTGGTATTCTGGGGTTCAGTTGTTCGCGTTGAGCGGCCTCTCATAATTTCACCTCTTGCTGCCGTTTACTGCTACCCCTTGCTCAAGCCTATTTACCCTGGGCCTATTATCCCCTCAAGGGGCTAAGGTTGTACTGTAGTGTACCCTCACTGTATGAATGAGTGATGGAACAGTCCAGGTGTGATGGTCAAGAGGGGGGAGAAGAGAGTGGAGGTGGGGGGGAAATGCACCTCGCCACCAGTGCCGTCTGCAAAGCTCAGGGCACAAAACGTCCAGCCAGTATATAGTCCATAAAAAGATGGTCTCCCTCACAGCCGGCTTTGGCGGGATTCACAGGGGATGTTGTATTTAAGGAAGGTTCATTTACTCCTCTGCTATGGCTGCTGAGCGTTTTTTACCTTTCCCTTTCCTCTTCTTTGCTACCTCCCTCCTCCCCTCTTATCCCCACCCCCTCCACGCCTCCCCTCCTCCAAAAAGGGAGAAAGGGAAGACCTATAGGGTTTTATTCACAACACAAAGTCAATGTGAAAAAGTAAAAATAAAATAGAGAGCAAGCTTTTGGCCTACTTTTTACCGCCCATGGGAGGAAGTTATCAGTACACAGTCATGTTGGAAGAATCAAATATCCTCTAGTTTTCCTCTATTTCCTGCAGATACTCTGCACTTGTGTCCATGAGAGAAAACACAGTTCATAAGTCAGGCGATTGTCAGTAAACAAGCTGTGAATGCTGGGTTTTAGTAACCGGGGTTATGTTGTTAATTATACATCCTTTCAGAACTTTGTTTCTTATATCCACAGTTTTTCAGTTGTAATACATGCGGTTCAGAGTTTAAGCAGATGCATTGTTTCCCTACCGTACCGGTGAAGAGTCACAGGACCTCAGCCTGGTTTAGGATCCCCTGCTTCTGAATCCTTCACGGTGTCAGTCTCTGAGGAAACCATCTGCTAGAAATGCTGCTTGGATGTGTGGAGCTCAGATTATGTTCCTCCATACCAGGGGGAGGGGGTCCGCGGATGCCGTCTCCCTCCGTCCCCTCAGCGGTGGGGGAGCAGGGGGGGGGGGGGATGGGAGGCCAGGCGAACTAGCCCAGGAAGCGGCCGCTACACCTAGCCCGGTCCGTGCTCAGCGGTCTCTCACACGGCGAGACCTCCGGGCGCTCTGTCTCTGCACCTCCGCCAGAGCTGACGCTGGGCTCCTCCCTCGTGCGGACGTCACACGCCCATCCTCCTCGTAATTTCTGTACCACATACAGTAAGTGAAAATTCCTTTGACCAAGAAGTTTTCTATTATTTCCAAATTTTCCCGTCACTGTGGTTGAAAATGAACGTCGATTTGACCCCACTAACGATTAGAAAATCAAACGAACGTTCTTAAAATTACATTTTTGAAGGAAGACATTGTTTTTTAAATAAAAACGTCTGAGTCTGATGATATTTACCAGATTCACCCTTTAATAGTTTATACAGTATATCTCTCCTCTAATAGTATATACAGTATATCTCTCCTCCAGGGCTTTTTTTCAGCAGGAACATGGGGGAACGCAGTTCTGGCACCTCCAGCGGTGGAGGTGCCGGAACTGTGAGTGGTATGTTAGTGTATGCAATAGTAAGGGGTGCTGGGGTGTGATGGAGGGGCTACTGATGCTGCTTGCTGGGGGATCTATTCTAGATGGAGGGGATCTATTTTTGCAGGGGGTTCTATTGCTGCTGGTGGGGAACTATTGCTGCTGGGGCTGGGTCTTATATTACTTGGGGGTCAATTATTGCTGGGAGAGATCTACTGTTGAGGGATGGGTCTATTGTTGCTGTCTGCTGGAGAGTCTATTGATGCTGGCCGTGGGGAGATCTGTTGTTGCTGCTGGGGGACATTCTGTTTCAGGTGGTCCATTGTTGTTGGGGGGGGGGGGGGGGGTATTGTTGCCTGAGGGGGCCTTATTGTTACTGGCTACAGTGGACCTATTTTACTGCTTTTTCTGTTATCATTAACACATTCCATACAAATTACTGATCAGCACAAAATACTTGGTTCTGTATTCTCTAAAAGGGCGGTATGGGAGGTGTGTAGGGGGTGGAACCAAGAATCAGTGCTTAGGGGTGGGTAGGGGCGGAGAAAAGGAGGAGCTCCTGCATCTTTTCTCTGAGAAAAAAAAGCCCTGCTCTCCTCTAATAGTTTATACAGTATATCTCCTCTAATAGTATTTACGGTATATCTCCTCTAATAGTGTATACAGTATATCTCTTCTGTCTGTTGTTCTCAGAGTGGATTAGATATTTTGCTCCCTAACCATATAGTTGGTTATTTATATTTACCACTGCATAGAGGTATTTAAGAATAAATTGCCTTTTTTTTAAACTTTACATATTAACTAAAATATACACCACAATTTTCTTTAAGGTTATTAACTGATTAATCAAAACAATAATCGGCCAACTAATCGATTATGAAAATAATCGTTAGTTGCAGCCCTAGTAGGAGGGTCCTGGTCAGATAGCAGCATGTATGGAGAGCAATAGGCTTTCTGTATGTGGCAAGCAGCTTACAGAGGTGTGTTTGAGAATTTTCTGCAGTCAGTGTGAGGGACTTCTTGGTCCCGCCCACCGCTCTGCTCTGTGCAAAGGCAATGATGACAGCATAGTGATGATGTCACTGCTAATTTTTCAAGATAACAACTGGACTTGCAAAGGCAATATGTGTTTACAAGGTGAATTTTTTATTCTTTGTGGCTATTGAGGTGTACATTTTAATGTTTTTGTACCTGGAGTTCGGCTTTAAATAGGCAACCCGCTACCTTGCATTTTTTACAGAGCGTTAACTTGCTGACGGTTGGCAAACCGGATATGCCTGCTTCAGCAATTACAGTGATGGAGAATCAGCCTCGATGATGGCTTTAGGCTTTATGTCTCCCTCTTGCCTTCATCCTCTCAGACCCAGACATGCAGGGGAATCTGCTTCCTGATTTACGGGAATTCCTCTCACATTCCGCGCGTGACTGGCAAGTTATCAGCAGGTTTCGCTGGTTAGACTGGAATGCGCTGGGAGAGATGGATGCTTCCATCCAACTATCCAGATGCTGCTAAAAATAAAGGCAGAATGGAGAGGGTGTCACCCCGGCCGGATGCCGACTGACGCACTGGCGTAGCGAGAGCCACATCATAAACTACCTAGCGGTCTTTGAAGACCAACCTATTACAACATCTGTCTTCATAGTGGTCCGCCATTCTTGAATATTGCGTGTATGCTCATGACTCATAGTAAGCCTTTAAATGTGGCTGGTTAGTAATAAAGAAATAAGTCAGATGAAGTACAATGTGCTTCATTGCTTCAAGGACTTGAAATGGAAGGACCTATCCGAGGAGGCGTAGGTTCAAATGGATCCAAGGAGACATACATATTGGATGGGGGCTACATTTTTCTATTTGGCTTTTATGTCAACAGACGTTTAACAACTAAATGAAATACCAAAGTAGATGTAAACTCAATCACTAAAATATCATATACAGTATATACTCGAGTATAAGCCGAGTTTTTCAGCACATTTTTTTGTGCTGAAAGTGCCCCCTTCGGGTTATACTCGAGTCAAGCACTTTTCTGCAGCAGAAAATGACATTTTCCAAACCGACTTTGGGGCCCCGTATCTCGGGGCCACTTGGTGCTAGGAACCCAAATTTGGGGTTCCTAGCACCAAGTGGCCCCAAGGTACGGGGCCCCAAAGTCGGTTTGGAAAATGTCATTATCTGCTGCAGAAAAGTGCTTGACATTTTCTGAACCAACTTTGGGGCCCCGTATCTCGGGGACACTCAGTTCTAGGAACCACAGCTTTAGATATGTTGTAGTGCTATTTACACTGGGTTTTCACACCGAATTTGGGGTTCCTAGCACCAAGTAGCCCCAAGATACAGGACCCCAAAGTCGGTTTGGAAAATGTCATTCTCTTCTGCAGAAAAGTGCTTGACATTTTCCAAACCGACTTTGGGGCCCAGTATCTCGGGGTCACTTGGTTCTAGGAACCCCAAATCTGGTGTGAAAAACCTAGTGGAACTACCACTACAACATATCCAAAGCTGGGGTTCCTAGCACCAAGTGGCCCCAAGATACTAAAAATGTCATTCTCTGCTGCTCGGTCAACTGTATCCATCTGCAGCAATGTCATTTCAGGACCCTTTGGGTCCAGAGACCCCAAATTTTGGCTGCAGCTAGGGGGCATGCAAATGGGCACAGTCACAGTGAGGCTGCAAATGGGCATTGTTGACCCTCTTTTCCACTTACAGTAGCTGCGCATTTCTCACCCTAGGCTTATACTCGAGTCAATAAGTTTTCCCAGTTTTTTGTGGTAAAATTAGGTGCCTCGGCTTATATTCGGGTCGACTTATACTCAAGTATGTACGGTATGTTTATAAGTTTAGGAATACCTGGTGATCCTACAATGGAGATCCTTGTTCAGGCACTTCCTTTTATGGGTCAACAACGGTCTCCTTATTTTTACTTACAGCAACTCTGCCAATATGTGTACATTGCATAGGCATGATCTAGTTCTGTATACAGTTCATACTTTCGATTTGCCACCTAATGGGGCGTACACACGGTCGGACTTTTCAGCTACAAAAGTCCGACAGCCTGTCCGACAGACTTTCGACGGACTTGCGGCGGACTTTCTAACGAACAGACTTGCCTACACACGATCACACAAAAGTCCGTCGAATTCTTACGTGATGACGTACACCGGACTAAAATAAGGAAGTTGATAGCCAGTAGCCAATAGCTGCCCTAGCGTGGGTTTTTGTCCGTCAGACTAGCATACAGACGAGCGGATTTTTCGACCGGACTCGAGTCCGTCGGAAAGATTTGAAGCATGTTTCAAATCTAAAGTCCGTCGGATTTGAGGCTGAAAAAGTCAGTTGAAAGTCCGGAGAAGCCCACACACGATCGGATTACCAGCCAGCTTTAGTCCGTCAGCGTCCGTTGGACTTTTGTAGACGAAAAGTCCGACCGTGTGTACGCGGCATAAGCCTAATCACGTAGAAACTATTGTTTCCACTCATTGCGCTAAAAATGGCCAACAAGTCTGGCACAGTTGTATGAAGTATAGTGTAAATGGATCTATGTTAGGCTGTATTTTTGCTATAAACATGTTGTTCTGCATGTTTGTTGACCAACCATCCTACCAAAAACTCCTCCATAGGTAATCCACAGTACATTCTATTCTCTTCTACAGCTAACAATGTCAGTGGACTCTTTTTACAAAACTGGTTTTAGCAAAGACTTAGCTCTACTCTGGCCAGTGTTTACTATAGGCAATGGCTAAGTGGGCAGTGTATTGACTAAAATTTTTTCTTCAGGGACATTATTTGCATAAAGGTTTTTTATTCTCTCCATGTTTTTTGGGTTTCAACCAACAGCATACTAGTAGATTTTCTTCTGACAAAATATCTGCTTGCATGAGTGCAGTACTACAATATGCTAAAGTGACATATAGGATCCCAGAATAATGACACACTGATATTTCCACACTGACACTTGTGGTCCCGGAACAATGACACACCAACACTTGAGGTCTAAGAACAATTGCACACTGACACTTTGGGGTTTCATAATAAAGATGCGCTGAAACTTGATGCAACACACTTCTACATGGAATCCAAGGACAATGGCACTCGAACACTGGAGCACTGACAATTGCACTTCCAAAACAATAACACAGTGACACTTGTGGTCCCAGAACAGTGACACACTGACACTTGTGGTCCCAGAACAATGACACACTGACACTTGTGGTCTCAGAACAATGACACACTGGCACTTGTGGTCTCAGAACAGTGACACACTAAAACTTGTGGTCTCAGAACAGTGACACACTGACACTTGTGGTCTCAGAACAGTGACACACTAACGCGTGTGCTCCCAAAACAGTGACACACTGACACTTGTGGTCTCAGAACAATGACACACTGACCCTTGTGGTCTCAGAACAGTGACACACTGACACTTATGGTCTCAGAATCTTGACACACTATCACTTGTGCTCCCAGAGCAGTGACATACTGACACTTGTGGTCTCAGAACAATGGTACTGTGACACTTGTAACCCCAGAACAATGGAACACTGACACTTGTGGTCTCAAAACCGTGACATACTGACACTTGTGGTCCCAGAATAATGGAACACTGACACTTGTGGTCCAAGAACAATGGCACACTTACACTTGTGGTCCCAGAGCAATGCCACACATACACTTGTGGTCCCAGAACAATAGCACATTGACAACTTGTGGTTTCAGGACAAAGACACACTGTCACTTGTCATGCTAGAACAGTGAGACACTGACACTTGTGGCCCTAGATCTATAAACACTGACACTATTAGTACAATGGCACAGTGACACTTGTGATCCCAAAACAGTAACACTTTGCATTCCATAATAATAGTGGGATACCTGCATAATTATGAAGTGACCTAGGAGTTGAAGAAAATGACAGAAGAAAAATAATGAATACCCTTTTCATTTTATCAGCTGTCTCTAAATATAAAAGGTGCAATGAGGAAGACGTATTCAGAGCCAAGGTGATCCCATCTTACAGATATATGATAAGCATAAAGAAGGGAAGTCTGTGTCTGATCTTTTTACCAGACATACGGGGTTAGGAGGAGTGTGCAGAATCTTCCCTTCGTGATGAACACTTAATCCTATATCTTCTACGTAAAAGCTATTCTGGTCCAAATCTGTCTGTAATCAGTGCAGGAATTCCTTCCCTGAATACCCTTGCATATTTAACCCCTGCTGGCACAAAGAGACCCCGCCATCACTAATTAATTACTGATATTTCTTGCACTTATCTTCTAGAAAGAACAGCCCCAAACTGGCATAGAAAGGCAGGTACATCTAGCCGTGATCTTAAAGAATCATTCCACCCAAAGCTAATATTTTAGTTCCTAGTAGACCAGTGGCAGTCAACCTACAGGGTATAGGAAGCCTCAAATGTGGCCCTTGACATCACCAAGGAGTCGCATATAATATCCTACATATGTGCAGATGTTGTTCTCCAATTTCAAGAGACTCAATTCTTTGTATACTCCCAAAACAATCGCAAAGCTTACTTGTGCCCTTTGCTCTCCAACAATTCTATAAACTTATGGGACACAACCTGTAGGAGATGGCCCCTGCGCCCCCCCACATATCTGCAGCCCCCTGTTTTAAAGCCCCCTCTTCCTAACGGGCATGCAGTCTGATAGATTTCACTGGTGGATGAGCAAGGGCCTTTACCACATAGGGGACTTCTTAGACCACAAAGGGAAACTCCCCTCATCGTACTTTATACAAAGCTTGAAGATGCCCCCCTCGGAAAACTTTAGTTTGCAGCAAATTTATCATTTTTTTTAATGCATTGCAGAATCACAGCCTTGACTTAACAGTACGCACTGTTCGGAAATAGATGTCTGCAGGAGACCCAGTTGCAGAGATGTGTTTCTAACCTATAGAAGCTCTTTATCACTCCATCTAATAAACGTTCTTACCAGGTGGCGTGGGAGAGAGATTTGGGTATGATCTTTGAGGCGGAAGACTGGTGTTCCTGGAGTACCCGTATTCACAAAGATGTACTGAACACTGCTCTGATAGAAGCAAGATACAAAGTTCAGGCCAGGTGGTATCTGGTGCCAGAGTGCCTTTCAAAGATGTACCCAGGTTCGTCAGCTTCCTGCTTCAGGGGCTGTGGCCAGATGGGCACTACTTTAAACATTGTGGACTTGTCCTAAAGTTTGCCACTTTTGGATGAGACTACACTTCTATTACTTGGTAACTGTAGTAAATATTACCAAGGACGTGAGCATAGCCCTGTTAAATAAGCCGGTTGAGAATGTCCCTAGATGCACAAAGACATTAAATTTACCTTATGTTTTTAGCAGCTAAAATCGCTATTACATCAGCATGGAAAAGTCCAGGTTTTTTATCTTGCCTTGATGAAACGCAAACTCACCTGGATCATCCTGAATGAAAAGATTGTGAGCGTCTTACGGGACAAGCAATTGCGTTTTGAAAAAAATTGGTCCCCCTGGCTTAGCTATTTGCAGGTACCAGACATGCAGAATTGATCCCCAGGCTCGAGAGATTCTGACCACGGGCGGAACCACTTTCTTCCTTTTCTTTCTCTTCTTTTTTAGACCTACAATTCTCTTCTCTATCCTCCCCCAGTACCTCGCCTCTCTTTGATTTCTCAATTTATTTTTATATGTATATGGCCCTCCTGGCATTGGTAGAGGGGTCCTTGGACCCAAATACAGGGTCGAACAGATGTTTGGACCTGGCCCTGGGAGGGTGCTGGTTATAAGATGGAAGTATTGTTGTTATATAGAGTTTTCATTGATGTTCAGTGTTTATGATGCCCTAGGATTTAGGGGCTTTTATGTTTCCTACTTCCAATCAGGGTCCTCCACATTATGGAACTAATGTGAATTGACCCACAATAACTATCTAGACTCAATAATGAGCTCAATAATGAGCTGTCCAACCTTGTTTTTTTTTTTTGGAATCACTGAACACATCATTTTAGCAATAAAATATTTTGCCATGCCATTTTTGAACACCGTTTTATTATATTTACTATATACATTTAGTTCAGAATTGATTGGTTCACATTTGCCCATCCACTTCATGTACCACACCTGAGGTCCTTGTTGTTCCCCCGCGGCTTGTCATTTGGGGCGGTTCTTCCCCGCCTCATTCCTGTGACAGGCGTCTTGGCGCCTCCACTTCTCCTCCCTAATGCTGAGCCCTTTCTTTGAGGTGGCATGTGAGTAGTATAGTATTAGTAGTGAGTAGTATAGTATAGTGAGTAGTATAGTATAGTGAGTAGTATAGTCAATCATCATGATATTTTTTGTGCACAGACTTACATAAGAATTATATTTCTATTATGCATAAATATTTTATCGCATCAAACTCTTGATGAGTGGACATTAATACGATCCACAAAATGCGTTGAGTTCCATGAATAGTACACAATGGGTTTCATTATATATCATCATATACTCTGGTAGACCTTTTACGAATATTATTATACATGCAATGTTTTAAGATATATGGACTTGTTTATGATGATTTCATTTTGCAGATGGCTATATGTATATTGTGATACCATTGTTGTAATATATTTTAGTAACCATACATTAAACTATTTTTCATTTATTTTATTTTGTGACCCACCTCATTCAAAGTCCCACAATCATCATTCTGTTTTTATGTGCAACCTTGTTTCTTGTTGCCTTATGTGTACCAATGCTGCTGTGTATCTTACATTAGCAAATTACTGTTGTTGCTATATTTTGTATTTCTTTTATATCTGCAAAAGAAAAACCTAATAAAAACGATTGAAACAGAAACTGCAGACATAATAGAAGAAATGATGGTCAGAGACCATGGACAAGCTACAAGTTTGGTTGGAGACTGGGGACATGCTGCAGAAGAGAGTGAGAGACGGAACAAGCTACAGGTTTGGTTGGAGACTAGGGACACGCTGCACAACATATTATATGGTGTTAGTAGAAAACAAAGCATAAAGTAAAAAAAAAGTATAATAAATGAGTATAAAAATATAAATAATGCATAAAAAAAAAATAAAAAAAAAAATATATATATATATATATATATATATATATATATACACACTGCTCAAAAAAACGGAAGGAATACTTTTTAATCAGATTAGAGCATCGAGTCAATTAAACTTCTGGGATATTGATCTGGTCAGTTAAAGCGGGGGTTCACCCACACCGCCAAAGAAAAAAAATATTAAAAGCCAGCAGCTACAAATACTGCAGCTGCTGACTTTTAATACATGGCCACTTACCTGTCCCAGGGTCCAGCGATGTCGGCAGGGGACGCCGAGAACCCACTCGGTTCTCGCCAGCTGCCGCCGCCATCCTAGGTGAGGGAATCACGAAGTGAAGCGTTGCGGCTTCACTTCCCGGTTCCCTACTGCACATGCGCGAGTCGCGCTGCGCATCCCAAATGGTCCCCGCTCATTCCTGGGAGCTGTGTGTTCCCAGCGCGGTGGGGACGGGAAGAGGCGTAGACTCCCATGGGAGTCTATGCCGGAAGTGGGTGCAAATACCTGTCTTAGACAGGTATCTGCAACCCCCTCCCCCCTGAAAGGTGCCAAATGTGACACCGGAGGGGGGGAGGGTTCCGAAAAGCGGAAGTTCCATTTTTGTGTGGAACTCCGCTTTAAGTAGTAAAGGGGGTTGTTAATCATTTTTAACAACAGGTGCACTATATGGGCAGCAATGAGACAACTGGCAAATCAGGAATGGTTTTACAGGTGGAGGCCACTGGCACGGCTTCACTTCCTTATTCCCTTACCGAGGATGGCGGCGGAAGCAGCCGAGAGCCGAAGCACGGATCGGCTTCGGCTGCTGACATCGCGGGCTCCCTGGACAGGTAAGTGTCCATATATTAAAAGTCAGCAGCTGCAGTATTTGTAGCTGCTGGCTTTTAATATTTTTTTTTCAGCGGACCTCCGCTTTAACCCATCAGCAGGTATCTGCTCCTTTGTGCAAGATGGAACAGGATGAGCACTGCCGGAGTCATACAAAATGACCTCCAGCAGGTCACTGGTATCAATGTCTCTGACAAAACAATCAGAAACAGACTTAATGAGGGTGGCCTGAGGGCTGACGTCCTCTAGTGGGCCCTGTGCTCACTGCGCAGCACCATGGAGCTCAATTGGCATTTGCCAATGAACACCAGAATTGGCAGGTCCGCCACTGGTGCCCTGTGCTTTTCACAAATGAGAGCAGGTTCACCCTGAGCAAAAGTGACAGACATGAAAGGGTCTAGAGAAGCCGTGGAAAATGTTATGCTGCCTGTAACACTGTTCAGCATGACCGTTTTGGTGGTGGGTCAGTGATGGTCTGGGGAGGCATATTCATGGAGGGATGCACAGACCTCTACAGGCTAGACAATGACACCCTAACTGCCATTAGGTATCGGGATGAAATCCTTGAACACATTGTCAGACCCTACGCTGGTGCAGTGGGTCCTGGGTTCCTCCTAGTACACGACAATGCCCGTCCTCATGTGGCGAGAGTATGCAGCCAGTTCCTGAAGGATGAAGGAATTGATACCATTGAATGGCCCCCACGTTTGCCTGAACTAAATCCAATAGAACACCTTAGGGACATTTTTCTCAGTCCATCCAACACCACCAGGTTGCACCTCAGTCTGTTCAGGAGCTCGGTGATGCCCTGCTCCAGATCTGGGAGGAAATACCCCAGGACACCATTCGTCATCTCATTAGGAGCATGCCCCAACATTGTCAGGCATCAATACAAGCACGTGGGGGCCATACAAACTGCTGAGTACCATTTTGAGTTGCTGCCATGAAATTTCAACAAAATGGACTAGCCTGCTGCATCATTTTTTTACTTTGATTTTCAGGTTGCATTTGAATTCAGCCCTCTGTAGGTTGATAATTTTCATTTCCATCAAATGATGTGGCATCCATTTGTTCCCAACACCAGTTCATATCAGTATGGCTATCCAGCATGATATTTTTACCCATTGAGATCTGATTGTTGTGTTTTCAAAGCGTTCCTTTAACTTTTTTGAGCAATCTATCTATCTATCTATCTATCTATCTATCTATCTATCTATCTATCTATCTATCTATCTATCTATCTATCTATCTATCTATCTATCTATCTATCTATCTATCTATCTATCCACACACACACATACATACATACAGTGGGGCAAAAAAGTATTTAGTCAGCCACCAATTGTGCAAGTTCTCCCACTTAAAAAGATGAGAGAGGCCTGTAATTGTCATCATAGGTATACATCAACTATGAGAGACAAAATGTGGAAACAAATCCAGACAATCACATTGTCTGATTTTTGAAAGGATTTATTTGCAATGGTGGAAGATAAGTATTTGGTCAATATCAAAAGTTCATCTCAATACTTTGTTATATATCCTTTGTTGGTAATGACAGATGTCAAACGTTTTCTGTAAGTCTTCACAAGGTTGTCAGACACTGTTGCTGGTATGTTGGCCCATTCCTCCATGCAGATCTCCTCTAGAACAGTGATGTTTTGGGGCTGTCGCTGGGCAACACAGACTTTCAACTCCCTCCAAAGGTTTTCTATGGGGTTGAGATCTGGAGACTAGCTAGGCCACTCCAGGACCTTGAAATGCTTCTTACGAAGCCACTCCTTCATTGCCCGGGCGGTGTGTTTGGGATCATTGTCATGCTGAAAGACCCAGCCACGTTTCATCTTCAATGCCCTTGCTGATGGGAGGAGGTTTACACTCAAAATTTCACGATACATGGCCCCATTCATTCTTTCATGTACACGGATCAGTCATCCTGTTCCCTTTGCAGGGAAACAGCCCCAAAGCATGATGTTGCCACCCCATGCTTCACAGTAGGTATGGTGTTCTTTGGTTGTAACTCAGCATTCTCTCTCCTCCAAACACGACGAGTTGTGTTTCTACCAAACAGTTCTACTTTGGTTTCATCTGACTATATGACATTCTCCCAATCCTCTTCTGGATCATCCAAATGCTCTCTAGCAAACCTCAGATGGGCCCAGACATGTTCTGGCTTAAGCAGGGGGACACGTCTGGCACTGCAGGATCTGAGTCCCTGGCGGCATAGTGTGTTACTGATGGTAGCCTTTGTTACGTTACGTACCCAGCTCTCTGCAGGTCATTCACTAGGTCCCCCTGTGTGGTTCTGGGATTTTTGCTTAACGTTCTTGTGATAATTTTGACTCCACGGGGTGAGATCTAGCGTGGAGCCCCAGATCGAGGGAGATTATCAGTGGTCTTGTATGTCTTCCATTTTCTAATTATTGATCCCACAGTTGATTTCTTCACAAAAAGCTGCTTGCCTATTGCAGATTCAGTCTTCCCGGCCTGGTGCAGGTCTACAATTTTGTTGCTGGTGTCCTTCGACAGCTCTTTGGTCTTTACCACAGTGGAGTTTGGAGTGTGACTGTTTGAGGTTGTGGACAGGTACTTTTATACTGATAACAAGTTCAAACAGGTGCCATTAATACAGGTAATGAGTGGAGGACAGAGGAGCCTCTTAAAGAAGAAGATACAGGTCTGTGAGAGCCAGAAATCTTGCTTGTTTGTAGGTGACCAAATACTTATTTTCCACCATAATTTGCAAATAAATTCTTTAAAAAATCAGACAATGTGATTGTCTGGATTTGTTTCCACATTTTGTCTCTCATAGTTGAGGTATACCTATGATGACAATTACAGGCCTCTCTCATCTTTTTAAGTGGGAGAACTTGCACAATTGGTGGCTGACTAAATACTTTTTTGCCCCACTGTACATACACACACATGTAATATGTGGTTTTCTGCATCCGGGAAGCACAGGTACTGCTTACAGCTGACAATAGAAATGAATGGCTGTGTGCAGATGTATGTGGGTATACACTGGCACTACCTGTATAACGTACAAGCAAATTCCCATACACTATATGCATGTTTACGTGAGTACTGTCATAAACATACAGCCGCCTACAGCCATGCTTTTCTAAGTGAATACACCCGCACATTTACTCTAGTATCAGTATATACCAGCATACAACTGCGCACAGCCATTCATTTACGTGTGCTGCTGTAGCACCTGTGCTTTTTGGGTGCAAAAAACACCAAAATTTTACTTTGTATGGACATAAGCGACCATGTGCATAAGGCCAAAAAAAAAATCCCTCCCCAGTATAATTCCTAAGTTGTAACAATGACGTCGGATGAGATCTGGATGACATTTGTGTTGACAGTGCAAGTACCGAATGCTCATGTACGTGAACAAAAGGTCACTGTCGTAAATCTGTTCCCGCATCAACCCAACTTAATGTTATCTTAATGTTATCTTAATCCTACACTAACAATTTATGCATACTGTCCCCCCCCCCCCCTCCCCAAATTGCAATGCAATGTAGCACTGAAAGGGGAATAAAGCATTACCATTCTGCTACATTGCATAAAGGTAACACAAAGTAACATTAATGGGCAGTTGGGGCCCGTCCATTAGGGGTGCATGGGCGCCGCCGCTCCCCCCCCCAATCCATGCATCCGGCTCCCTGATCTACATGCAAGGCGTCCGGCGCATGGGTTCCAATGAGGGATTTTTTTTTGAAGCGCATGATTAGAGTAAATAGAGTTGGAGGCTCTAATAGGCTTCAAAAAAGGGTCTGCTCGGGGCGCTGAGCACTGCGCCCTGAGCCCACCCAGTTGTGTGATAATAGCGAATTAATATTCGCTATTGTCACACTGATTCTCCTCCCAGCCAATCAGGAAGCAGGTTGTGAGTCCCGTATCCTAAATGGCCGAAAGGAGAAGCGATCCTATTGGTCTAAGAGGAGGAGGAAGGAGACGCAAGAGTGACCCACCAGCTGCTACTGTGACTCCATCAGGTGCTAAAGGGTTATGACTGCATGTTAACCAAAAATTCTACATAAACCCTTTTCACACTGCTATACACTCTTCTTAGCAAACTAGTTGGGAAAGGGTGTATCGCAGTGTGCACAGGGTTCATGCAGGATTTTCAGTCCTACCACTCAATGCAATACATGGAAAAAAACTGACTCAGTTGTTTTCAGGTATTGATAGACAATGGGGGTTATTTACGAAAGGCAAATCCACTTTGCACTGCAAGTGCACTTGGAAGTGCAGTCGCTCTAGATCTAAGGGGTAGATCTGAAATGAGTGGAAGCTCTGCTGATTTTACCATCCAATCATGTGCAAGCTAAAATGCTGTTTTTTATTTTCCTTGCATGTCCCCCTCGGATCTACAGCGACTTTACTTCCAAGTGCACTTGCAGTGCAAAGTGGATTTTCCATTAGTAAATAACCCCCTAAGGCACACTTATATGGTATCCTTGTGTACAGGAGAGATAGCTAAACACATAGCTAGATGCAGTTTTTAAGCATGCCATCACTGTGTTTGCAAAACCTGACATTGGGGGTTATTTACGAAAGGCAAATCCACTTTGCACTACAATTGCAAACTACAAGTGCAAAGTGCACTTGAAATTGCACTGAAAGTGCACTTGGAAGTGCAGTCGCTGTAGCTCTGAGGGGGACATGCAAGGAAAATAAAAACAGCATTTTAGCTTGCACATGATTGGATAAAATCAGCAGAGCTTCCCCTCATTTCAGATCTACCCTTCAGATTTACAGTGACTGCACTTCCAAGTGCACTTTCAGTGCAATTTCAAGTGCACTTTGCACTTGTAGTTTGCACTTGTAGTGCAAAGTTGATTTGCCTTTCGTAAATAACCCCCATTGAATTGACACTTTTGTTGCAACTTTTGTATTTATATTTTATTCCTAACTTTGCTGTCAAGTGCATTTTGAACAAGAAATTTTCAAGGTCCAAGTTATACCTCTTGCCAAAAACATTGCTAGTCATTTTTGGGGTAGTTTCTGGGGTCCTGGCAACACTGAGCCACTGTTAATAAATTTCGGTGCCACAAAACTGAAATGTCAGCTGGAATGCCTCTCTTATTTCTGGGCCCTGCCTTATTCCCACCAAGTGCCTAAGACATAATTATGTGTTGTTCTCATGTATAGGAGAAGTAGGTTAACCGCTTGCCGACTGTCCGCCACAGTTGTACTGTGGCAGAATGGTACCGGCAGGCGAATCGCTGTTATGCTACGCTGGCCACAGCGATCGGATTCGATCAGGAACCGATCAATCCCCAGGCCCAGGCCAATAAAATCTGGCCTGGACCTGGTGATCGCTCCTGACGAATGATATCCTTCCCCTGTCTGTGTAATTGTAAACATTGACAGGGGAAGTGATGTCATCACTCCTCGTGTCGGTCTTTTCATTCCAGACCGAGAGGAGAGAGCATCAGAACAGTGAGTTGCACAAAACTACACTGACACCAGGTCATGTAGGCACACATTTACCCCCCGATCACCCCCCCAATTAACCCCTTCACCACCTGTCACTGTGTCACCCAGTACAACAATCAGGTTTTTTTTTGATCGCTGTACTAGTGTCATTAGTGACACTAATCAGTGTTAGGGTAATAAGTATTAGGCTCAGATAGGTATAGGGACCCCCATAACCCCCCAAATAAAGGTTTAACCCCTTGATTACCCCCTGTCACCTGTGATCACAGTATAAGTGTCACGGGTGATGCAGTTTAGCTAGATTTATTTTTATAGCGTCAGGACACCCGCCGTATTTTAACCAATAAATGTTTAACCCCCTGATCACCCGGCGGGTGATCAAAGTTAGGTTTTAGCGTCAGATAGGGTCTGCGTCGCCCCAGGCATCATCAGATCAGTGTCAGTACCGCTAACACCCACGCATGCACCATACGCCTCCCTTAGTAGTATAGTGTCTGAACGGATCGATATCTGATCTGATCAGAACTATATTAGCGTCTCCAGCAGTTTAGGGTTCCCAAAAATGCAGTGTTAGCGGGATCAGCCCAGATACCTGCTAGCACCTGCGTTTAGCCCCTCCGCCCAGCCCAGCCCACCCAAGTGCAGTATCGATCGATCACTGTCACTTACAAAACACTAAACAGACATAACTGCAGTGTTGGCAGAATCAGGCCTGATCCCTGCGAACGCTAACAGGTTTTTTTGGTAGCGTTTGAATCAGTCGCTAACATTCAGGAGCTTTTTTACCTGTGAGTCTCACTAGTGTACCAGTAAATTTAGAGACCAAAATGTCAAATCGAAGGTACAGTAGTGAAGAGGCCTACACGTTTCTGAGCATGACAGATAGTGAAGAGGAAGTCACTCATCTGTCAGATTCAGGCTCAGAATACGAACCTTAAATATAGTGATATCTACTGCAAAAACATCAGCTAGTGTTATTAAAACCAAACAGTGTCTTTTTATATTATTTTATTTATTTATTTTTTTTTTACGTGGGAATTCTGATGATCCTAGGTTGAGATCATTACGTATTTATGCATTGAGTTCAACTGAAAGGAACACGGGATTCAACCAGACATAAAAATATACAGAAGCAATGTTCAGAAGTGGTTGTAGTATGCTTGATTACAGTTACCACATGTGTATACTTTCTAATATATGTGAAGTATTGTTATGAGATACTGTAACATGTCTTATATGTTGACTTTCTGTTTAAGAAAATAAAAAATTTATATTTGAAAAAAAAAAACCAAACAGTGAATAAAAAGGTATCCGTGATAGTTCATAATAAGTTTACCTCTCCATTAATGACCAAGAGAGCATGTAATAAATTAAATTAATAGAAAAAACAGTGATAACTGATAAGTATAAATAAACACAGAGTGACACCTGTCCATGCAATAATGGAAAAAACGTTGAGACCATGGAAAGTGCTGCGTGTCAGAACAGTGAACCTGGGAAGCAATCTTGTTATGCCATACAAATTCTCTTCCACCACACCGATAGTGATTGTGATCCGCTCATATGGAGCCATATGTGTCATGTATTTCAGGTGACCACATTGAGGGAAGAGATAGTTATGTAGAGCTGGAGAACTGCCCTGGCTACATAGGGAGCGCTGGTAGGGTTGTGTGGGACTTGGTGTCACCCTTTTTCAGAAAGGTACTACTTGTATGTGGACAATTATTACACAAGCGTGCCACTTTTTTAGTCACTTGTTTGATCATCAGATTGTCGCATTTGGCACCGTTCGATCTAATCGCCGGGGCTTACCCCAGCGGCTTGTAGATTCCCGTCTTAGGCTGGGGGCGAGAGCCTGCTTGAGATGTAATAATTTGCTCGCTGTGAAGTGGAGGGATAACAAGAATGTTTTTGTTCTTTCCTCCCTTCATGCAGGCACGACTGTCCAAATTACTACAACGACTGGTGTTGTGGAGAAACCCCTCTGTATCCACGAATATAACCTCAATATGGGAGGGGTGGAGCTCAACGACCAGCTGTTGGCACCGTACCTAATTGCCCGTAAGGCCAGATGCTGGTGTAAAAAAGTGTCTGTATACTTTTTTCAATTGGCTTTGCTGAATGCTCATGTGCTATACAGAGCTTCAGGACAAACTGGATCCTTCCTTAAATTCCAGGAAGAGATCATCAGAGCCCTTCTGTTTCCAGACGGTGCTCTGGCCCAACTTCCCAACGCAAATGCAGTAAGCCGGCTGCATGAGAGGCATTTTCCGCATGTACTCTCTGGTACCCCTACCCAAAGAAACCCCCAAAGAAGATGTCGTGTCTGTAGAAAGCACGGATTTAGGCGTGAAGCCCGCTTGTTTGTCGCTCCTGTCCTGACCAACCTGGTCTTTGCATTGGTGACTGTTGCTATTACACACTAGTTGAGCATTAGCATAGGGTACAGCACCACACAGTCATAGGCACACGTACACAGGGTCTCGGGGTCTCGTAAGATGTGATGGCCATCATATTTTGAGAGACCCCAATCTGCAATGTTCAGTTTATATTTTTTTTTTACAGTTTTTATAAAAGTGAAAAAGTGAAAAAAAACTCCCACAAAAACACAAAAAAATAAAAAATAAAAAAGCCAAAAATAGCTGTGGTTGTTTTTTTCTTCTCTCTCTCTCTATTGTTCTCTCTTTCATGTTCGCTTTCCACTCTACTGTTTGCTCACTATTGTTTTATATCTATCATTCTGTCTTGGTTTTATTTTTACTATGTTTTATTGTATTTGCTTTGCAGGTATGGTATGTTATACTGTAATGTTTGTTTCATTGTTAACCATCATTTGCTTAGCAGGTATGCCATTCGGCTGCAGCGCAGATTTATTTATCTTGACAGCAACAGCGTTTGCTCCCATGATAGATAAAGCCGTGACTCCAGCGCTATAGGAGGTGATTTTACCACCACAGTTAAAAAAAAGAGCATATATGCCGGAGCATGGGGGCAGCAGGGGTGGAGGAGCGATTTGCTCCAAACTTTTAGGGCGAATGCCCCCATGCTTCGGCATATATATATTTTAGGCACAGATTGCGTTAAAAAATGTTTTATTTTTTACTATGTTTTTTTTGTATTTGCTTTGCAGGTATGGTATGTCTTACTGTTATACTGTAATGTTACTTTGTTTTATTATTAACCATCATTTGCTTAGCAGGTACGCCATTCAGTTGCAGCGCGGATTTATTTATCTTGATAGCAACAGTGTTTTCTCCCACGATAGATAAAGCCGTGACTCCAGCGCTGTAGGAGGTGATTTCACCACGACAGTTAAAAAAAAAGAGCATATATGCCGAAGCATGGGGGCAGGGGAAGAGGAGCGATTTGCTCCTAACTTTTGGGGCGGATGCCCCCATGCTTCGGCATATATTTTTTAGGCCGTTCAGTTGCAGCACCGATTTATTTATATTGACAGCAACAGCGTTTGCTCCCACGATACATAAAGCCGTGACTCCAGCACTGTAGTAGGTGATTTCACCACCACAGTTAAAAACGAAATGGTGCATGTATGCCCATCATTAGAAGTGGGTGGATGAAGGGAGGTATTCTAATGGTGGGCATACCCACGATCAATCTCTTTTTTTCATGCAGCCCTACAAGCAGTGGGAGGGAATGTTCCCCCCCTCCCATCGTCTTCCATGGTTTTCTCAGGCTCTCTTGTCCCAACAGGGAACCTGAGAATGCAGCCGGTGGTTCAGCCAGCTGACCATAGAGCTAATCAGAGACCAAAATGGCTCCAATCATCTCTATAGCCTAAGAAACCAGAAGCTATGAGCATTTAATGACTTAGATTTCGCCGGATGAAAAAAGCGCCATTGGGAAATTGGGAAAGCATTTTATCACACCGATCTTGGTGTGGTCAGATGCTTTGAGGGCAGAGGAGAGATCTAGGGTCTAATAGACCCCAATTTTTTCAAAAAAAGAGTGCCTGTCACTACCTATTGCTATCATAGGGGATATTTACATTCCCTGAGATAACAATAAAAAATGATAAAAAAAACTGAATGGAACAGTTTAAAAATAAGATAAAAAAGCAAAAAAAATAATTAAAAAAAAAAAGCACCCCTGTCCCCCCCTGCTCTTGCGCAAAGGCAAACGCAAGCGTTGGTCTGGCGTCAAATGTAAACAGCAATTGCACCATGCATGTGAGGTATCACCGCATAGGTTAGATCGAGGGCAGTAATTTTAGCAGTAGACCTCCTCTGTAAATCTAAAATGGTAACCTGTAAAGGCTTTTAAAGGCTTTTAAAAATGTATGCAGTTTGTCGCTGATGCACGTTTGTGCGCAATTTTAAAGCATGTCGTGTTTGGTATCCATGTACTCGGTCTAAGATCATCTTTTTTATTTCATCAAACATTTGGGCAATATAGTGTGTTTTAGTGCATTAAAATTTAAAAAAGTGTGTTTATTCCCAAAAAAATGTGTTTAAAAAATCGCTGCGCAAATACTGTGTGAAAAAAAAAAATGAAACACCCACCATTTTAATCTGTAGGGCATTTGCTTTACAAAAATATATAAATGTTTGGTGGTTCAAAGTAATTTTCCTACAAAAAAAATATATTTTTTCATGTAAACAAAAAGTGTCAGAAAGGGCTTTGTCTTCAAGTGGTTAGAAGAGTGGGTGATGTGTGACATAAGCTTCTAAATGTTGTGCATAAAATGCCAGGACAGTTCAAAACCCCCCAAATTACCCCATTTTGGAGAGTAGACACCCCAAACTATTTGCTGAGAGGCATGTTGAGTCCATGGAATATTTTATATTTTGACACAAGTTGCGGGAAAAACACAATTTTTTAAAAATTTTTTGCACAAAGTTGTCATTAAATGATATATTGCTCAAACATGCCATGGGCATATGTGAAATTACACTCTTTATAAGAGTATATACTCTTCCCTACACTTGATTTTATCTTTTTACGTGATCACGCTTTTTATATTGCTTGTTGATTATTGGTGATATCCAATAAAAATACGTCATTTGATCTGCACTATTGGCGTTTTATACATTTTTTTTGGGAACCACCCATACTTCTGAGACTTTCCTGTGGCTGTAACTCCCCTTCGGCCTTCTGGACCGGCAGTCGCGATTTGGATTACAGAGGAAAGATTCCCCTTGAGATCCGGGGTTTCTGGGATCAACCATTTTCCATCTGGGATCTCTGAGCCTGTCTGATTCGGTGTCACCGGCATCCGAATCCACCTCCTCTGGTAAGCGTATTTCATCTGTTTCCAGTTCAAGATCGTATAATCAATGATATACAGACTAGAAGATTCCCATACCAGTCCAATATATTTCATACACTATATATCTTGGGACTTTTGTTTCACTGTCTTCATAAGAAATTTTCAAAATTTTCTTATGAATGTCTCCTTTAATTAGTAAATGTTGTCATGTCTATGTGTCACCACTGGGGGCTGTATAGAGCACTTACGTCTCATACTTCTCAGAGAGCCCACGATGTGTCCAGGAAACAGCAGTTTTCTCTTCCTTCGGCCGGCAGCAGACCTCTGGTAAGTCTGGAGGGGTTTTGCCTCCCCATCAGAGGCCCCCCCTGTGCTGTTTTTTCTTCAGGGAAGAAGCACTTCAAAAAAAAAAAAAAAAAAGAAGCACGAACGGCACGCAGCTCGGCGGCTTCCAGGGCCCCCCTCCACCATTTCTCTCTGTTGATTCCATAGGATCGGAGTCCACGCTCGCGCGGGAAAAGCTTTCTTTTGAAAGGAGAGGAAGGCCCGTGGCGACAGGGGGGTGGGGCTTAGCGCAGCGTTGGCGTCCTCTAATGCCCAGTGCGGGGAATATGTGTTTTAAAGGCACCATTGTTGCTGGCAAGCTGCAGAGGGACACAAGAGCGAAGGTATATATGAGGTTTGGTGACACAGGCATTCCTTTGACACATTTACTACTGCATCAGGCTGAGCATTAATAGCAGCAGCAGAGCTGGACTATTGCTCAAGCAATGCATGCATTCCTTCTGGTAGTACCTCTGCTTTGTGCATCGCGCTATGGTTGGAAGGTAGGTTAAAATCACCTCAAAAAAGGGCTCTAGAAAGACTATAGTCACTAGGGAGCCTAGACCCATCTCAGAAAAGATGGCATCCTCCCCTGAGAGTAATATGGCTGGTGAGAATGAGCCATCAGGAGGGGCAAGTGTTGCAGCTGCATTGCAGCCCCATGTATATATGAATATATGAATAAGGAGTTTTTTTTCTCCAACCATTCTAAGTTTGGAGCAAAAAATTGATGCTTTAATCGCATCCCAGAGTGGGACTAAGCATAACAGGTCCCTGTCCATTGCTCAGGACCTTCATGCTGAGGAACAAGGGGCGAGAGATGACTAATTTCTCTTAAGGGACCAGGAAGAGGCTGATGTCCTAAGAACCTGATACGAAAGGATCAGGTTCGCAGGAATGGTTGTTGGTACAATCTCTCACTGAATTGGTCCGCTCCACATTTTTACTGCCAATAAGCACAGTCAATGAGCACACCTCTGGTTTGGGTTCACTAAAGCCTCCTCAATCTGTTCATGCTTTTCCTATCCATTCATGGCTAAAAAAGCTTATGTATTCTGAGTGGGAGCACCCAGATAAACAGTTTTTTTCCTCCAAAAAAGTTTTCAATACTTTATCCTATGGAGGAAGAGTTCTATAAGAAATGGGGATTTCCAGCAGTTCATGCTGCAATATCCTCTGTACCTGACTTGTCCAGTAGACAATGCTCATATGCTAAAGTAGTGGTCTATAAGCTGCGGCCCTGGGGCCGGATGTGGCCATTTGCTTGCCACTATTTCATCCACAAGTGACACCAATGATAGGGCACCATTGCTCCCACTGACACCAATGATGGGGTGCTATTCCTCCCACTGATATCAACAATGGGGCCATATTACCACCACTAAAACCAATGATGACACATTGTTTACTCCCACTGACACTGGTGCATTTTCTTCTCCCAATGGCCACAGTCCGGCCCCCTTAAAGTCCGAAGGATAGTAAACTGGCCCTTTGTTTAGAAAGTTTGGAGACTCCTGTGCTATAGGATCCAACAGATAAGAAGTTGGAATTCATTTTTAAAAGCTATATTTCGCTCGCAGGTTCAGCCTATGCTGGCAGCGATCAGAGTATCTCAGTCCTTAAAGGACCAGTTTATGGACGATAGATAGATGATTGTGTATTAGCTAGACTTTCAACTGCTTCCTAATAAATGTTATTATATTTGAAGCTTTCACTCTTGGTCGAAAGGAACTCTCATTTAACCCACATCATATCTATGAGATATGAAAAATCTTAAATATAGATTTTTCAGGGTAACAGATGGCGACCACAAAGGGACCCTTTGAAAGGAGTAGGTGTAAAACCATGGAATTGGCTCTCTATTGTTTGTATATAAAAGCCTTGGCCCACATTCTCTGCTCTTAGCAAAAGCTTAAATGAAACCCTTTTGCCCGGCTTTCATAGATGCCAGCTAAATGAAATATATTCATTATTACAATATTTTACAGTTATTAATGGAGATTTCACATAAACTCATAAGGCAACAGTGGTACTCAAGATTATTTCTGATCAGCAGGCCCAAGATTTGGCTGGGATATCAGAAGCATTGTGTTTTACAGTAGACGCTATTAAAGATTCTATTCTCCAGGCCTCACGGCTTGTGCTTCTTCTCTGGTGCCAGGGGCATAAGCCTCCAGGCAGTCATGACGGCCTCCACCGTCAGGTTCATGAGGTAAACCTCAGGATCAGTCCCAGGGCCAAAAGAGGACCTGGGGAGGAAACCCGCAAAACAAAATACTAAAGCCTCTTTATGAAGGGGCACCCCCGCTTGCTCAAGAGTGGGGGGAAGGCTTCTACAGTTTTCAAGGGTCTGGCAGGAACAATGTCAAGACAGAGGGGTGGCTTCCTCAATTTCTCTAGGTTACAAACTAGAGTTCCGAGGGTTCCCGTCTCCTCGTTTTCTCAGATCAAACGTTCCCAGAGATCAAGTGAAAAAAGAAGTCTCTCTTTCTAGCTTTGGATCATCTCTTGTCCCAAAGAGTGATTTCGGTGGTCCCCTTGGAAGAGCAAGGATTAGGGTTTTTATTCAAACCTTTTCACGGTTCCAAAACCAAACGGGGATGTCAGACCCATTTTAGATCTCAAAGATCTAAACCGTTTTTTTGAATATCCGTTCTTTTTGCATGGAGTCAATCCGATGAGTAGTCTCCATCCTACAAGGGGGAGAACTTCTGGCATCAATCGACATCAAGGATGCTTTTCTCCATGTGCCGATTTTCCCCGCTTACCAGAAATTTCTATTCTTCGAGGTACAAAATCTTCATTCCAGTTTGTAGCTCTGCCTTCGGTCTAGCTACTGCACCTCGAGTGTTTACAAAGGTCCTGGCTCCTCCTTTAGCCAGGTTAGGGGCTCAAGGTATAACGATACTAGCCTACTTAGACGATCTATTCTTGATAGATCAATCGGTAGCCCGCTTAAAACCAAAGTTTGGTTACCACAGTCAGCTACCTGAAATACCTAGGTTGGATTCTCAACCTAGAAAAATCCTCCTTAAAACCATTAAGGAGATTGCAGTACTTGGGGCTGATCATAGATACAGCTCAGAGGAGGGAGTTTTTGCCCCAGGAAAGGATCGGTTCCATAAGGGAACAGATTCAGTTGATCAAAACAAAGAAGAATCCTTCTATTTGACTTTGCATGAAATTGTTGGGAAAGATAGTGGCTTCTTTCAGGGCCAATCCTTATGCGCAGTTTCATTCAAGACTGCTGCAAAACAGTATCCTGTCAACTTGGAACAAGAAGGTCCAAGCTCTGGAATTCCCAATGCATTTATCCCCCAAGGTGCGTCAGAGCCTCAATTGGTGGTTAATATCCAAAAATGTTCAAAAAAAAATCCTTTCTACCGGTTACCTAGAAGGTGGGAACAACAGATGCCAGCCTTCTGGGCTGGGGAGCAGTCCTGGAAGAAGCGTCTGTCCAAGGGAAATGGTCCAAATCAGAGATGACCTTGCCCATAAATATTCTAGATATTCGGGCAGTACGCCTGGCCCTGGAGGCCTCGACGCTCAGACTATGGAATTGTTCTGTCAGGATCCAATCCGAACAATGCCACAGCTGTGGCCCATATCAATCACCATGGGGGCACGAGAAGTCGTGCAGCCCAGAGAGAGGTGAATCATATTCTACCTTGCGAAAACAACATTCCTTGCCTATCAGCAATTTTCATTCCAGGAAGAGAGAATTGGCAGGCGGACTACTTGAGTTGCCAACAATTGTTCCCGGGAGAATGGTCCCTTCACCTCGACATCTTTCTGTCAATATGCCAAAAATGGGGAGTTCTGGACGTGGATCTGTTTGTGTCCAGGTTTAACAACAAGATCGACAACTTTGTGTCAAGGACAAGGGATGGCATACGGAACAGATACCTTGGGTTTTCCATGGGATCAGTTTTTCACTGATCTGTGCTATCCCTCCTGTTCTGCTGCTTCCGCGACTTCTCGCAGGATCAAGCAAGAAGGGAAGGAGGTGATTCTTGTGGCCCCAGCGTGGCCCAGGAGATCTTGGTTTGCCGAGATCATAAAAATGACGGTAGGGGACCCTTGGACCGCTATGGCCAGACCTTCTCTCGCAAGGACTGGTATTCCCTCCTACCTTACAAATGGGGCTATTGAGACCCACATTCTAAAAGATTGTGGGCTGTTAACTTCAGTAATTTCTACTTGGTTAATGCTAGGAGGCCGGCCTCCAGAGTCATATACTATAGAGCCTGGAAGGCATATGTCTCCTGGTGTAAATCCAGGGGTTGGCAACCCAGGAAATATGTCATAGTTAGGATCCTTGAATTCCTACAGATAGGATTAGAAATGAAGCTGGCCTTGAGTACTATCAAGGCCAGATGTCAGCTTTATCGGTGTTTTTTTCAACAACCACTTGATTCACACTCTCTGGTTCATAACTTTATTCAGGGGGTAACGCGGATTAATCCTCCAGTCAAGTCACCCCTGAACCCTTGGGACTTAAATTTAGCCCTGTCGGCTTCATAGAAGCAGCCTTTTGAGCCAATACAAGATATTCCCTTGGTCCTCTTGGTCCTCTTGATGAGGAAAAATAATTTTCTTGGTTGCCATATCTTCTGCAGGAAGAGTATCAGAGTTGGCTGCTCTTTCTTGTAAAGAGCCATATTGGTTTATTCATAAAGATGAGGTTGTATTGCGAATTCCTACCGAAGGTAGTATCGGTTTTTCATTTAAACCAGGATATTGTTCTGCCTTAATTTTTTTTCCAGAAACTCGTTCTGTGGAAGAAAGATCACTACATTCTCTTGATGTGGTGAGAGCGGTCAAAGTCTATTGAAAGTGTCCGCTCAGATTCATAAAACAGATGTTTTGTTTGTGTTGCCAAACTTTTGCCAGCTTTTGAGTTTTTTTTTTTGCAATTTTGTTTTTTTTAAAAGAGGCAGCGTCGAAATCTACTATTTCTAAATGGATTCGTCAAGTGATTGTTCATATTAAAGAGCACTTCTCCAGGGCTGTTAGCGCTTCTTGGGCAGTGTATCACCAAGCCTCCATGGCTCAGATCTGCAAGGCCACAACTTGGTCTTCAGTCCATACATTTACCAGATTCTATCAAGTACATGTAAAAGATCATGAGGATATCTCCTTTGGGCCCAGTATACTGCAGGCTGCAGTATGAGTCCTCTAGTCTCTTGGTGCCCTACTTTTGTTTTGTCTCCCTCCCTTCAGTTGGCATTGCTATGGGACATCCCACATAGTAACTACTATGGCTCTGTGTCCCGTGATGTACGATAAGAAAATAGGATTTTTATAACAGCTTACCTGTAAAATCATTTTCTTTGAAGTACATCACGGGACACAGAGGTCCCTCCCTTCTTTGGTATATACATGTATTGCTTTGCTACAAAACAGAGGTACTCCCACCAGTGGGAGGGGTTATATAGGGAGGGCACTCTTTAATTTAGGGCGTGCCAGTGTCCATCACCTGAAGGTGGCCTATAACCCACATAGTAACTACTATGGCTCTGTGTCCCGTGATGTACTTCAAAGAAAAGCATGTTACAGGTGAGCTGTGATTCTTGTACTGATCAAATAACTCAAAGCTTCATTAGAGCATTGCCCTCTTTTTTTAAAGGAAAAGTATGGGTTTGGTTTTTTTCCCCCATTATACTTACCTGGATGGTACCAGCATCGGTCTAATGCTGCATCTGTACCCCGGCATCTCTGCACTGAGAACCAAGCCATCGAACATCACCAATGGTTTGGTTCTCTCAGCTCCCTGAGCAGAGAGCTGCTGCCTGTCAATCAGCAGCTCTCCTGCTCTGCTCCTCCACGCTCACTGGAGAGCTGAGCTGTGGAGGGGTGGGGAGTGGCCGTCTCAGCGGCTCGCTGAGAGGCTGCCATCAGTCCAGGCAACTGGCGGATCCAGACTTCCAAAGTCGGGATGACGCGGTGCTGGACTGATCTTGGTGGCGTCAGCAGAGAGTGGATGTCAGACCGCTCTCTGCTGAAAACAGGTCACAGGAGTGCCAAACGAATTGCACTCCTGTGACCTATAGGAGAAGCCCAGCCAAACAAGCTCAGATTGGACTTCTCCTTTTAAATATTATTAAAAAGTATACAGTATAGCAGTGGTTAATTAACCCTGTCCTGAGGGCCCACTAACAGACCAGGTTTGCAAGATAACTTAAATACATTACAGGTGATATAATTTGCTGCTCAGTGATTGCAGTATTCTAGTCTGCATCTCCCCAAGGTAATACATAAAACTTGGCCTGTAAGGCTCCATTCACACTAGCGCGTTTTTTGATGCATTTTGCATTTTGCAGAAATGCATGGGAATTTTTTAACATGGGTTCCTATGGAACATGTTCACATCAATGCTTTTTTGTATCTCTGCGTTTTTGGAAAGGGTCGGGGACTTTTTTTCATGCAAAAAGCAGCGTTTTGCATGTAATGGATTACAATGGACAAGCATCAAAAACGCAAGTGCACCGTTTTTGCAGCGTTTTTGCAGCGTTTTTGCCGTTTTTTTTTTTTTTTGTAATTTTTTTTTAAGACTGTAAAAAAAAATGAAAAAAAAAAAAAAAAAAACGCAAAACGCAAATCGCGGCAAAAACGCGGCAAAAACGCTACAAAAACGCTACAAAAACGCTGCTCAAAAACGTGCCAAGCATGAAAAAAAAACCTCCAAAAACGCTCAAAAGCAACATGCATAGGTGTGAATCGAGCCTTAGTGGGCCCTGAGGACACGGTTGATGACCACTGCAGTATAGTCATAAGAGCACATAGAGTGAGTTGACCTCCCCAACAGGAACACAATAAGAACCTGCTCGAGCTTTTAACAATTCACCACTCCATCCAAAACCAAAAATAAAAGAGCTTGGCTTTTCATAAAATTAAAAATATTGTAATTACTATGATTTCACTGAAGAGCGGATCGCATTTCTTGAGTCGTTGATGCAGAATTCCTTAGGGTTCACAAAGCCCTTATTACAACTGTACTAAATCATGCATTTTAACCACTTCAGCTCTTCAGCTTTAGGACAAGAGCAATAATTGTTTTTTGTATATTTTTTTGGAACTTTGTAATTTCTTAAAGCAGAACTTCAGTAATTTTTTCATCTTTCCATCTATTAAATCTTCTGCCCTTGTTGTTTTAACTTTGGATGGTAAAATGTTTTTTTTCTGCCAGTAAATACCTTATAAAGCCCACGTCTTGTTTCCTGTCTGGTGAAAAGCCTAGGCTTATGACATCATGCACAGCTCTCTTTCTCTCTCACTCTCATGAGAGTTTGCCAGGAAGGGAGGGGGGGGGGAATGAGTCATAAGTGGGCCATTGAGAGCTGCAGAGCTGAAGATGTGCCTCTGTGTGTCTGTGTAAATCCAGGAAGTGAACAAGCAGCAGCTTCAGCTGCCCACAGTAAAAATGGTTGCAGCCAGACTCAATGGAAGGAGATTTCTGCAGCATATTTGGCAAGTACAGAATCACAGTATATATAGAATAGTATGCAAAGTGGTTGGAAGGAAGCTTCAGAATGGCAGTTCTTCTTTAAGATAAAGTAATTCATACATTGATTTTTGAGGGATAAACTAGGCTTTGTTTTGAATAGTGTTATATATTCTATGTAAACAACACTACTAGACAGATCTTAAACATGCGCCCCCAACAAAGATTAGAACACCACGCCACAGACCAAAACAAAAATAATACACAATATTGCACAGCAGCCACTATAAAAAGAGACAATTATTAAAACAATATTACCTATAAATACATACCGTATTTATCGGCGTATAACACGCACCGGCGTATAACACGCACCCCAATTTAGGAGGGAATTTTAAGGAAAAAAAACTTTTAGGAGGGAAGTTGAAGGGAAAAAAACTTACATTTAAATGCCCATCATTGCAGCCTTCTCAGTGCAGCCTTGTCAGTGCAGCCTTGTCAGTGCAGCCATGTCAGTGCAGCCTCGTCAGTGCAGCCTCGTCAGTGCAGCCTCGTCAGTGCAGCCATGTCAGTGCAGCCTTCCCCAGTGCAGCCTTCCCCAGTGCAGCCTCCCCCAGTGCAGCCTCCCCCAGTGCAGCCTCCCCCAGTGCAGCCTTGCCCAGTGCAGCCTTCGATCCCCTGTCTTCAAAATCGCCGACCGCGATTTGAAAATGGCGCCGCCGGCGCCGAAATACACAGAGCCGGTCCTCGGCTCTTTCCGGCGGGTCTCGTTCACTTTCGGTTTCACTCGTAGTCCCGAGCGGAGCTATCCGAACCTAGCCGAGTAGGTTCGGATAGCTCCGCTCGGGACTACAAGTGGAGCCGAAAATGAACGAGAGCCGCCAGAAAGAGCCGAGGACCGGCTCTGTGTATTTGGGCGCCGGCGGCGCCATTTTCAAATCGCGGTCGGCGATTTTTGAGTTGTGCAGCTTAGGGGATCGGCGAATAACACGCACCTGCGACTTTCCCCTGATTTTAAGGGGAAAAAAGTGCGTGTTATACGCCGATAAATACGGTATATGATAAAGGTAAAAAGTAGCGCTTGAAAATGATGAAATCACTCAAAAACAGTCCCCTCAGTGAAAGGGTGCAAAGGAATACATAGAAAAATTGCTAGTCCATTAATAGTCCATAAGCAGTTTCACATTCAGACTTTTTGGTACTGAGCTTCCCACTGTCACCACCGTGTGAGAAAACGTGGTCCCACTTCCCCAGTCAGATGTACACTCACCATTTAATATTGCCTCACACTCTCGTGTTTTGGCAAAAAAACAGTCAGCACACCCAATTACAGCGATATCCCAATAGATGAAGGTCCAAAGGTTATTGTGATATGTGGAGAAATAAACTCCAAATAGTGTGATACTGTTTTAATAGGTTTATTAAACAATCCCTACATCACCAGCCTAACGGTCGTGCACTTACCAGAAGGTGATACAATAATTACATTGGTATCGTGTATGATGTCAGAGATATCAAATAGCGGCGAGCATAAGAAGTTTCAAATTTCGTCAACAGCAATCTTTAAGTCTGACCACAGATTTTCTATTGGATTGAGGTCTGGGCTTTAACTAGGCCATATCAACACATTTACATGTTTCCCCTTAAACCACACAAGTGTTGTTTTAGCAGTGTGTTTGGGGTCATTGTCCTGCTGGAAGGTGAACCTCCATCCTAGCCTCAAATAACACACAGAGTGGTACAGGTTTTGCTCAAGAATATCCCTGTATTTAGCACCATCCATCTTTCATCAACTCTGACCAGTTTCTCAGTCCCGACTGCTGAAAAACATCCCCACAGCATGATGCTGCCACCACCATGTTTCACTGTGGGGATGGTGTTCTTTGGGTGATTTGTTGGGTTTGCGCTAGACATAGGGTTTTCTTTCATGGCCAAAAAGTTCAATTTTAGTCTCATCAGACCAGAGCACCTTCCTCTATACATTTTGGGAGTCTCCCACGTGCCTTTTCGCAAACTCAAAATGTGCCATTTTGTTTTTTGCTGAAAGTAATGTCTTTCTTCTGGCCACTCTGCCATAAAGCCCAACTCTATGGAGCCTATGGTTTATTGTCATCCTATGAACAGATACTTCAGTCTCTGCTGTGGAACTCTGCAGCTCCTACAGGGTTACCAGGTCTCTGTGCTGCCTCTCAGATGAATGCCCTCCTTGCCCAGTTCGTGAGTTTTGGTGTGCGGCCGTCTCTTGGCAGGTTTGCTGTTGTGCCATGTTCTTTCCATTTGGTTATGATAGATTTGATGGAGCTCCTAGAGATCATCAAAGATTTGGATATTTTTTATAACCTAACCCTAACTTGTACTTCTCAACAACATTGTCCCTTACTTGTTTGGAGAGTTCCTTGGTCTTCATGGCAGGGTTTGGTTAGTGGTGCCTCTTGCTTAGGTGTTGCAGCCTCTGGGGCCTTTCAAAAAGGTGTGTATATGTAATGACAGATCATGTGACACTTAGATTGCACACAGGTGGACATCATTTCACTAATCATGTGCACCAGAGCTTTTTATGGGCTTCATAACAAAGGGGGTGAATACATACGCACATGTCAATTATCAGTTTTATATTTCTGAAAAATAGTTTTATGTCTATATTTTTATAATTTTACTTCACCAACTTAGACTATTGTGTTCTGATCCATCACATATAATTCAGATTAAAAAAACATTGAACTAAAGGCTGTAATGTAACAAAATAGGAAAAAAGCCAGGGGGGTGAATACTTTTTCAAGGCACTGTATATTAAAAGCAATTCAAATAAAAGTTTACTTTTAGTACACAGTGGGTAAGATGCTGAATGTATCTATAGAAGTTTAAATGGTTCTACATTTATATCCAACAAAGATATTTTTTGAGAATTAAAATGATTAACAGGAGGGTCATGGGCATATTAAAAAATAGAAAAAAAAAACGTCAGCTGAAAAAAAATTAGCTAAGATGAGGAAGAAGTTAATTAGGGTTATTTAGGGATCAATAAGGTGTGAAATTAAAATAAAAAATAAAAATACAGTTTAATTTTTGTTTTTATAAGGTTTCTTTAACTGATGTCACATGCAGACAAAGCTTACACCTTTATTCTTTTGATGAATTAAATAATAAATTGAGTGTAACAATACATTTTTCAACTGTATTATTGAATAATACTTGCAGAGGGAGAGGAGCAGGACAACTTCGTAAAAGTTTTTTAAGAGCATATCTCCATTGTCAATAATTCTCAAATGGTTAAAAGATCCATATCCCTTGTTTGTCCCGCTGTCTGTTCCAATGGACGCAGCAGTGGGACTCGGGAGCAGGGCACCGATGAAGGGGAGGTGCCTGGAGCGCCAGCAGGGGACCCCAGAAGAAGAGGATCGGGGCTGCTTCGTGCAAAACCATTGCACAGAGCAGGTAAGATTTTAGGCATGTTTGTTATTTTTATAAAAAACAAAAACAAAAAACAAAGCTTTATATCCACTTTAACCACTTCCCACTGGGCACGTAAACCCCCTTCCTAACAAGGCCAATTTTCAGCTTTCAGTGCTCTCACACTTTGAATGACAATTAGTCATGCAACATTGTACCCATATGAAATTTTTGTCCTTTTTTTCACACCAATAGAGCTTTATTTTGTTGTTATTTAATCACCACTGGAGTTTTTTATTTTTTGCGCTATAATGAAAAAAATTTGAAAAAAAAATATGCATTTTTCTTTTGTTTCTGTTATAAAATTTAGCAAATTAGTAATTTTTCTTCATAAATTTTAGCCAAAATGTATACTGCTACACATTTTTGGTAAAAATAACCCAAATCGGTGTATATTATTTGGTCTTTTGTGAAAGTTATAGAGTCTCCAAGCTATGGTGGCAATCATTGAAAATTGATCACACCTGATGTACTGAAGGCCTAATTTCTCGAGACACAAACAAGCCAGGAAAGTACAAATACCCCCCAAATGACCCCTTTTTGGAAAGTAGACATTCCAGGGTATTTAGTAAGAGGCATAGTGAGTTTTCTGAAGTTGTAATTTTTTCCCCACAATTCTTTGCAAAATTAAGATTTTATTTTTTCACAGAATTGTCATATTAGCAGGGTATTTCTCTCACACGGCATATGCATACTTACAGTTACATCCCAAAACACATTCTGCTACTCCTCCTGAGTATGGCAATACCACATGTGTGAGACTTTTACACAGCCCAGCCACATTCAGAGGCCCAACATGCAGGGAGCACAATCTGGTGTTCTAGGGACATAAATTACACATATAATTTCCTGACAACCTATCACACTTTTGAAAGCCCTGGAGCACCAGGACAATGGAAACACCCACAAAATAACCCCATTTTGGAAAGTAAATACCCCAAGGTATATTCTATGAGGCACAATGAGTCTTTTGAACATGTGATTTTTTCCCACAAGTTTTTGGAAAATGTGGAAAAAAAATGAAAACCCATTTTTCTAAGCATTTTGTAAGGGCACTGACGGGCGCTGATGAGGATCCACTGATAGAGTGGCACTGATGAACACTTTAGTTTGTTAACTAATCCCATCCCCCCACCACTGATCCCATCAACCCCCCAGAATTTCCACTGATCTACCCCCCCCCCCCAGCAATTGCCACTGATCCAAGGAGTCTAGGATCCCTAGGAGTTTTCTGTTTATTGATGGGTCCCCTCACCTCCCCAGTCCATGGTGTGCAGGCAGTGAGGAGATGATGTGTTGTAACCTTTAGCAACCAATCAGTGAACAGTAATGATGTCACTAACCTCTTGCAACCAATCATTGAGCGGTAAGGATATGCAGCAGCATCAAGCAACCAGTGAGCAGTAATAATGTGCAGTAACCTCTAGCAACCAATTAGTAAGTGGCATGGATGTCCAGTAACCTCTAGCAACCAATCAATGAGCAATATTGATGTACAATAATCTCTAGCAACCAGTGAGCAATATTGATGTACAAAAATCTCTACCAACCAATCAACAAGCATAAGTCATGTGCTGTAACCTCTAGAAAATAATTAGTGAGCCATAATGTGTGCTGTAACCTCTAGCAGCCAGTCAGTGAGCTGTAATGATACACTGTAACCTCTGGCAACCAATCGCAATCACTGCCTGGTCTGATTCAGGAAACTGATTTTGAGGCTAGCTGCTATTTATTGTATGTCTCAGAGCAGGTGGAGCGCGAGATTGCACTGAAGGGGGGAGGGGGCCCAAGAAAATGTTTGCCCAGGGTCCAATCAATATTAAAGACGGCCCTGATAGCAGTGGTGGCTACTACAGCGATTTTCTGCTTCTACAGGGATTGACCCGTATGGAATATGAATACTTACATTAGTCCCAGCTGGACCAATGTAACTGTGCATGAAACCATACCTGGAATTCAGCCCTAACCTGGAATATTAGCTTTATACATTGAGCCAAAAGTATGTAACAATGATACATAAGCATATGATGAAGGATCTGTTAGTAGTGTTCTACGTCTATGCCATTGGTTTGCAAAGTTTGCTGTTACTTTCCTTTTGTTAGCTACCTAAGATTCCTGTGTGAAATACGATCATGATAAAGAAGGAGAGACACAGGATAGATAGATAGATAGATAGATAGATAGATAGATAGATAGATAGATAGATAGATAGATAGATAGATAGACAGACAGATAGTATAACAATAGGAATAGCTGTAAATATATAGAGTATATGTGATGATACACATGGCACATTCTTGGGGGTGGGTGATGCAGGGGTAAGGAATTAAGGAAATCCTACTTTGATTTTTCCAAACACTCCCCCCCGTCTATGCACCACGTTCTGGATGTGGAAAGGTCCGGTATGTGACAGGTTAACACATCCCAGGCAATGGGTATAAATTTGGGGTCTGCAGATTATCCACACAGATTGGGTGAGACACGGTTCCTAGGATGAGGTGCGAGTCACTCTGGGTCACCTTTACTTTGACCCTACTGGGAGGTGTGACCCCTGTGGCTGTGGGCAGCACTGGCACAAGCGGGGTGGAAGGAACAGGACCGGAGTCACAGCAAGGTATGTAGACACTATAACAAGTGACACCAAATTATATTGCATTGCTTAAAAATGATAGAAATGCTAAATTTATGTTATACCTTTATTCATATTGTGCCAATTTTATTCAGTATATTATTATATAATTTTTATTTTATTTTATATTGCTATTATATTTTTTAGCAGATTTCAAATGTGTTGTTTCTAAAGGCCAAGATTATTTTTCCTAGAATCTTCAGTTAATTATATTGTGCTGTGCAAGGCTTTGGATTATCTGCTGCAATTTGGGAAATTCTGGTGGGGAGATCTCATAACGGGTGTCCCCAGGATATGCAGAAAGCCAGCAATTTAATCAACTAGCTAGCAACAACACAAAACTGCAATACCAGTTTAAGGTGGAGTTGACTTTTAAAATTAAACTTATGCATCACAGAGTTTGTCAGTGTTCTGTTTAATTGTATTATGTAGTTAGCCAAGTTGGACTAATGAATAAATGCCAGAAATATTTGAAACTTTATGTGCATGAGTGTAAGTTATTTCATTATTGGATTCTTGGTGTTATTAGTCCTTATGCCGCGTACACGCGATCGGATTTTCCGACAACAAAATGTTGGATGTGAGCTTGTTTGTCGGAAAGTCCGACCGCGCGTATGCTCCATAGAACATTTGTTGGTGGAATTTCCGCCAACAAATGTTTGAGAGCTGGTTCTCAAATTTTCCGAAATTGGAAATTCCGAGCGTGTGTACACAAGTCCGACACACAAAGTTCCACGCATGCTCGGAATCAATCAGAGGAGCCACACTGGCTATTGAACTTCATTTTTCTCGGCTCGTCGTACGTGTTGTACGCCACCGCGTTCTTGACGTTTGGAATTTCCGACAAGATTTGTTGGACCGTGTGTATGCAAGACAAGTTTGAGCCAACATCCGTTGGAAAAAAATCCACGGTTTTGTTGTCGGAAAATTCTATCGTGTGTACAGGGCATAGGAGTGGGAGGGAGTTTTTTGTGGAGTTTAAAAATATTGCAGGTTAGGTTCAAATTAAGGAATAAGGAACATGGGGCTTTGTGCCCTGACCTAGAGGAAGGGGGTAGAAAAACATCATTATCAAGAGGGGAGGGGTGTTTTGGAATCCAGCAGGGGGGCTGCAGGTGAATCTGTATGTGGGGGCGTCAGACTGGGCTTACATTGTTCATAAGTGAAGTGGCACTTTCCAAAGAGGTGCAAGCAGTAGTAAATTGCAATGCATGCTTGTGGGAGACAATGGGGTTGATTTACCCAAAAGGTAAATAGACTGTGCACTTTGCAAATGCAGTTGCACTCATTTTGCCCAGAGTTTAGTGAATGTGGTGAAGCTTCACTTTGTAAAGAATACGCAATCAGGTGCAAGGAAAATAAAAAAACAGCATTTTTGCTTGAACATAATTGGATGATGGAAATAATCAGAGCTTCACCACCACACTAAAGCCGCTCATAGAGTAATCAAAATGTGTCCGGTTCCTGCTGAACCGGTCAAATTTTGATAGATCTATGAGCAGGCTGGTTGTACTGAAGTTGATCTATTGATCAGCGGTCTGTGGGATTCCCCCTGTCTGGGATTCCCCCATTAACACTGAATGTGTTGATTGAGGAATAGAGCGATTTTCTTTCCTTCAACCTGTGATTAAAGTATAACTAAAAGGCAAAACTTTTTTTTTAGATTTTGGATAGAGTGCAGAGAGATTAGAACCCCCAGGGACGGACTGGGCCAAGGGGGCAGGGTGGCAATTTCCCCCCCCGGGCCGATCTGATTCTCCCCAGAAAAGGCCGCCACAGCAGCAGCTCCACTGTCACAGTCAGGGCCGGTGCTACCTACATGCAAGGTAGGCGCCGGCCTAGAGAGCACACATCTGTGTGTATACTACCCTAGCCTGTCTATTTACTACCCCAGCCTGTCTATATAATACACTAGCCTGTCTATATACTACCCTAGCCAGTCTATATACTACCCTAGCCAGTCTATATACTACCCTAGCCAGTCTATATACTACCCTAGCCTGTCCATATACTACTTTTGGAGGGGATGTGACTCTCCAAAAGTGAAAGACTACAGGTGACTACAGGTCCCAGCATGAACCCCTCAGAGCTTAGGATGCATCAACCCCCCCCCCCCCAAACTAGTGATGGACTACAGGTCACAGCATGAACCCGTGAGATCTAATGATCTAAGGGGGTCAGATCCTTAGATCTCAGGGGTTCATGCTGGGACTTGTAGTCCTTCACTAGTTGCTTCAATTGGTTGGTTCAATGGGCCACTTGACTGGACTTGCCCCTCAGGCCTAAGGCTGCCAGCCCTCCCCTGAGAACCCCTGTCAGTTTTTATTGCTGTCTGTGCCCCTGTTAGGGAGGTTCACCCCCTCTATTAGTCCTGTTTGCCATTATCATTGAAAGTGAAAGTAAAAGAAAATCCCAAATTTTGGGTTGTCCCCCAAAAAATAATAGAGGGGAAATCTTCCAATGGGGACACTGGTTCTGGTGACCTGGGGGTCCCCAGGGAAGTCCCCTAATTTGCAGGGATTTCCTCTCACTTCCGGTTTGGCTATGGGACAGGGAGTGAAAGGAAATCTCCCCAATGGGACACAGATATTTTGCCCATAGTTCTACTTTAAGCTAGCTGAAAGTCTGATAAAAATTACAGCCAACAATTTATGCATTAAGGTGAAAAACATTTTGTGCTGCAGCTGCCCCCCCAGACCCCCCCTTTTTCTTACATGAGCCCGATCGTTTCAACGACAGAGACTAGCACAGCAGCTCCAGCAGCTGCTATCAATCTATCCTCATTGGATAGATTGATAGCAGCAGGAGCCATTGGCTCCCACTGCTGTCTGTCAAATTCAGTGACACGGGAGTTGAGGGCGGGGCCGAGTCCTGCTGTCTGTGTCAATGGTCACAGCAGCAGGACTCGAGAAGAGGAAGAGCCCTAGAGGGGGCCCTAGAAAAGGAGGATCGGGGCTACTCTGTGCAAAACCCTTGCACAAAGGAGATAAGTATAAGTATGTTTGTTATTTAAAAAACAAAACAAAAAAAAACCTTTACAATCCCTTTAAGATCTGCATTTCACACTCCCTGGTTGGACTTAAAGGAGAAGTCCAGCCTGGGCTCGTTTGGCTGGGCTTCTCCTAAGGGTCACAGGAGTGCAATTCGTTTTTTGACCCGTTTTCAGCAGAAAGCGGTCTGAAGTGCGCTCTCTGCTTAGGTCACCTAGTTCAGTCCAGGCATCACGTCATCCCGACTTTGGAAGTCTGGATCCGCCAGGTGCCTGGACTGATGGCAGTCTCAGCCTCGCAGCGAGCCGCTGAGACGGTCACTCCCCGCCCCTCCACAGCTCAGCGCTCCAGTGAGCGTGGAGGAGCAGAGCAGGAGAGCTGCTGATTGACAGTCAGCAGCTCTCTTCTCGGGGAGGTGTTCGATGGCTCCGTTCTCAGTACAGAGACGCTGGGGAACAGATGCAACATTGAACCGATGCTGCATCCACCTAGGTAAGTATGATTAGGGGAAAAATCCTAAACCCATACTTCTGCTTTAAATGGTGCTTAAGACCAGTTGAATGTTCAGTTTAAATTAGCTAAATATATTCCAGGTGCACCAAAGCCAATTGCAATGCAATGTCTTACAGTTTTCCTTTAAAAATTAACCACAGTCTGAGAAGAAAATCCTGTCACTTGCCGGAATGATGAATAAAAGTACCCTTGCTGCTTGTGGGATAAGAAGTGATCTCTTTGCAGAGGTCTAACATGTCCCCCTGTTGTAGGGTTGTCACCTTTTCTTCAAGCCAAACCCGAACACTTTAGTGGCACGATTTTGCTGCGATTGTTGCAAAATCACGCAAACAGAATCGTGGGATGCCTGTCACCCAAAAGAAGTTTCGCTCTGTGATTGGGGTGCCATTGAAAGTAAAGGGATCGTGAGCACGTCCTGCAATTTGCGCCGATTCGGGAATCATGGGCAGAATCGCGGCTAATTCATCTGCAATCCGGAATGCGTAGGTGTGAATAGAGCCTGTGAGTCTTATGCACAGAATGCAGGGGACAGGAGTGTGTAATGCATATTAGGAGTCATGAATACAAAACAAAAAGAGCGCAGGAGTCAGGGCTAAGAAGAGTGCAAAATTCCCCCCGCAAGCAATACTCTCCCCCATGTTACCCCTTCTTAAATAACCCCACTCCCTCTCCTGCAAAAAAACATGTGAAGCCCGCTGTCAGCAAATCTCCTGATCCACACTGCTGTAATCACGGAATCATTGGAGGAAGCCGATATAAGGATACAGAGCGCCGCGGGGCTCCAGTGAACTGTTAGCCTCTGAAGATGGAGGCGTGGTTAAACCCTTGAAATGCTCTGATTGGTCACAGCGTCCCAGGTTATCTTACAGGTCACTGGAGTTTCCCCGCGGCTGGAGGAAGCCTTATACCGGCTTCCTCCAGCGATTCAGTGATTACAGCAGTATGGATCGGGAGAATGCTGACAGCGGACCTCACAGACTGACATGCCTACCACTCTGACATGTGTGAGTGGATTGTTTTTAAACATTTAATTTATTAAAAACTACTGCAACAGCATCTACCTGGAGCCTCTCTCTCCCTTCTTGTTTGTCTCCTCTGTAATTGCCCCACCCCCCGCTAGCCGTTCTGATTCATCTGCTGTCTGGGTCCCCCTGTGTGCTGGAGCTCCTACAGGAGGCCTTGTTGTACCCCCTGTCGGCGGCACTGGTGTCCGGGTCTCAGGCAGAGGGAAACCCAGGCATATCATTCAAAACCTGGACTGTCTGGGTCAAAACCGGACAGGTTGCAACCCTACCCTGTTGAGTCAGAGCCAGAGCTCTCCAATCAGTGGGGAGAATGAGCTTTGTTTATTGCAGAGCAATAGATCTGACTAAAGCCTAGTACACAAGGGCCGAATGTCGGGCGGCATCGATCGGTTTAAAAGAAATAGGCTGACATTTGTCCTATGTGTACTGCAGCCACTCCCAACTAGGGGTGCGCATCTTCACTGGTCTCATGATTCGATTAGATTACAATTATCCTGTCCACGATTCGATTTGGTGATGCATCACGATTACTGCACAAGTGCGCATGGGTAAAATCTTTTTATCCTAAAATTTAAGCAGTCAGAAAAACTAAATTTTTCTCCAGTGGCAGAGGGACGGCTGGGATCAGAGGCATGGGTGGGATCAGAGGCAGAGGAATGGATGGGATCAGAGGCAGAGGGATGGCTGGGATCAGAGAGAGAGGGATGGCTGGGATAAAAGGCAGAGGGACGGCTGGGATCAGAGGCAGAGGGGTGGATGCTATCAGAGGGATGGCTGGGATCAGTGGCAGAGGGATGGCTGGGATCAGAGGCAGAGGGATGGCTGGGATCAGAGGCAGGGGGGTGGCTGGGATCAGAGGCAGGGGGATGGCTGGAATCAGTGGCAGAGGTATAGATGGGATCAGTGGCAGAGGGATAGATGGGATCAGGCAGAGGGATGGTGGGATCAGAGGCAGACGGATGGTGGGATCAGGCAGAGGGGTGATGGTAGTGGAGGGATGGGATCAGTGACACTGGCACTTACCTGCTCTCAGTGTCAGTCGATTCCCCCTCCTCCATGATGCTCAATGTGTTTTCCCCCTTCTGGTGCGGCCTCCAGTGAAGCCTCTCCTCATGTCGGGTCTTCTCGAGCCCCTCCCCCTGCACTGTACTGGCTGTCAGCTCATCAGCTGACTTTCTTCTTCAGTGAAGGGGAGGGGGCTTTAGCCACAATGTCGGCTCTGCCACTGTGTTTCTCCGAGGCAGAGGCAGATCACTGCACGGAGTGGAGCAATGGATGACGTCATCAACAATTGATTCGTCCGACTCGCGGCATCGCAAAAGTCTGAATTGCTATGCTGCGATTATATTCAACACCCCTGCTCCCGACAGAAGCTGCCATCAACACCCCCGGTTTGCACCAGAACCCTTGAACATCACAAAAGTTCGGACTCGAACCCCATTGAAGACTATAGAGTCAGGGCTGGGCTCAGCCCTTCCTTCCCAGAGCTCTGTGCTCAGCTGTCGGTTAATTGCCAGTACTGTCCATTCCACAGTGAATCACCAGGTCTTTATTTCCTGCTCGTCAGCTAGCCCTGCTGGCTATTTAAACTGCCTGGATCAGATCTCCTGTGCCTTTGCTTGGTCAACATATACGGATACTCTCAGCTGTGGTCTCCTGTTAAAGACTTTTGCCTGGCTGACTTCCCTTCTGTTTCCTGATCCTGTTTACTGCCTCTACTAAGCTGATCTCTGGATTCCTGTTTCACTGGCTTGTTCCGACTACCCGCTCTGTTTACCGAACCCTGGCTAGGTTTTTACTACGTTTGCTCTGTTTATACCATTTTATTAAAAAGTATGATTTTTACTGCACTTCTGTCTCAGTCTGATTCATGGTTCATGACAGTAGGCGAAGGCCATGATTTCAGAGGATGCAGGCAGTCCACTTACTGGTAATATTTTTTCCAGATTGGATAAGCTGGATCACCACATGGATCAGTTGGCCATAGCGTTACAGACGCTCCTGATTCGCACTGCTCACCTGGATCCTCCCACTGAGGCTGTTCCAATACAACCTGTGTTGCAGGCCGTCCCTGCTGCTGCTCCAGTCTCTGTGCAGGCACCGCCTCGAATATTCTCTCGGTAAGAGGTATGTCTGGTTCGGCTCCGCTTCCCCAGCGATTTGGGAGCGATCCGGTTCAATGCAGAGGGTTTCTCAACCAGGTTGGGATATACTTTAAACTGCTACCCCAGGTGTTTCCCACAGATAGAAGCAGAGTAGGTTTCGTAATTTCTTTGCTTTCTGAGAGAGTCTTGGCCTGGGCAAACCCTCCATGGGAGACGCAAAACCCTGTTGTCCTGTGCTATCCAGAGTTTGTGGCTTCCTTAAAAACGGTATTTGACGTTCCCGCACGCTCCACTCCTGCTGCCAAGAGCCTTATGTCCAGAGTTCGAGAATTGTTGACCATTACGCCATTGAATTCCGTACTCTGGCAGCAGAGGTTGCTTGGAACAATGAGGCCCTCGTGGCTGTTTTTTCTCATGGTCTCTCGGATACCATCAAAGATGAGATAGCAGCCATACCCACTGAGCTGGAGAAGTAGATCACTTTTGCCATTCTCATTGACTCCAGACTCCGAGAGGGACCTTCCTTTAAGGAGCGCTTGCTGAAGCCTCCTGTATATTTGGCTCCGAGCTTTGCAGTCCCACTCTTGTCTCCCTCACCTCCCATGCCGCCTGGTATCGAGTCTGCCAGTGAAGTAGAACCCATGCAATTGTACTTCACACGTCTCTCTGCAGAGAGGGCCTTTAGGAGGAGGGAGAGATTGTGCCTTTATTGTGGCCAGGCAAGTCACTTCCTGAAGTCTTGTCCTACCTATCTGGGAAATGCTTGCACCTAAGGTCCTGTAGGGGACAGACTTTAGGTGGCGTTGTTATGTCCCCAGTTATCCAGAAGGATAAGCCCCTGGTTCCGGTTATCCTTTCTTGGTCTGAGTCGTCCATCAAGATACAGGCTTTAATTGATTCTGGGGCTGCAGGCCTGTTCATAGATGGTGTCTTTGTGTCTAAGCACTCGATTCCACTGCAGATTCGTGTCACTCCACTTGCCATTGAGGCTATTGATAGGAAACCTCTACAGTCTGCCCATGTGACTAATGAGACTGCTCCGTTGACCATGGCCGTAGGGGCTCTTCACCATGAGATAATCCAATTCCAAATCATTTTCTCACCCTATTTCCCGGTGGTTATTGGTTATCCTTGGTTAGCTCTTTTGATTGGCTTCGTGCTGACGTTCTTTCCTGGTCACCACAATGCAGGAAGACATGTTTTCAGAAAGTGGCTAAGGTCTTGTGCACCTCTTCACTCTCCTCCCTGCCGGAGGAGTACCGCAAATTTAGTGATGTCTGTTACAAAGGTCAAGCTGGTAGTTTGCCTCCACACCGGTCGTATGATTGCGCAATTGACCTTCAACCTGGTGTCATACCACCTCATGGCCGGATTTACCCCTTGTTTGTTGCGAAGGACAAAGCCATTGAGGAGTATGCTGCCGACGCACTTTTTCGAGGATTCATCCGTAAATCCTCGTCTCCTGCTGCTGCAGGCTTCTTCTTTGTGAAAAAGAAGAGTGGTGAACTTAGACTTTGTATTGATTATAGGGGTCTCAATCGCTTCACGATTAAGAATGCTTATCCGATTCCATTGATTACAGTTATTTGACCGCCTCATGGGAGCAACGGTTTTCACAAAACTTGATTTGAGAGGGTAATACAATCTCATGAGGATCAAGGAGGGGAACAAATGGAAAGCTGCGTTTAATACCAGAACAGGCCATTACGAATAATGCCTTGTAATGCCTTTTGGTCTTTGCAATGCCCCAGCAGTTTTCCAGGAATTTATCAACGATGTCCTCTGAGATTTGTTGCAGCTATGTGTGGTGGTTTATCTCAATGATATCCTCATATTTTCCAAGTCCCTAGAGAGCCACCACACAGATGTCTGCCGTGTGCTTTAGAGGCTGAGAGATAATAACCTGTATTGTAGATTGGAGAAGTGCGAGTTTCATTGTGAACAGGTTAAATTCCTGGGTTATGTCGTTTCCCCTGCTGTTTTTTTGATGGACCCAGAGAAACTTTCTGCAGTTCTACAGTGGCCCCGACCCATGGGTTTACATCCATTTCCACGGTTTCTTGGCTTTGCCAATTATTATCGGCTGATATAACCAGAATGGACGGTAACCCACAGAATTGGTTTCCGGATTCCATTAATGCCTTTGAGAGTCTCATGGCTGCCTTTGTTTTTGCTCCCATGTTGGTACATTCTGATCCTACGGTACCTTTCATCCTTGAGGTTGATGCATCCGAGACTGGAGTTGGTGCCCTACTGTCTCAACGTCCTACCTCTGAGAGCGTTATGCATCCTTGTGGCTACTTTTCCAAGAAATTGTCTCCTGCGGAATGCAATTATGAGATTGGGGACAGAGAGTTGTTAGCGATCATTTTAGCCCTTAAAGAATGGAGGCATCTCCTCGAAGGTACCACTGTGCCAGTTCTTATTCTGACTGACCATAAGAATCTCACATTCTTGCCTGAGGTCAAACGCCTCTCTCCCAGAAGGGCGCGATGGGCTCTTTTCTTGTCAAGCTTCAATTACATAGTCTCATTCTTACCCAGTACTAAGAATGTAAGGGCTGATGCATTGTCGCAACAGTTTTCCTCCGCTTCCAAGATGGAGTCGGTCCCTGTGATACCTCCCGACCGTATTCTGGCTACGGTTCGTACCAGTCTCACTTCACTTTTGGGTGACAGAATTCTTGCCGCTCAGATCCATTCTCCTGAGAAACCTTGTGACCGCTGCTTTGCCCCTGAGACTCTCTGCACTGCCGTGCTCCAGACTTACCATTCTCCAAAGGCTTCTGGCCACCCAGGGAAGAATCAACTCATCTGGGCTATTTTATAACAATTCTGGTTGCCTAGTCTACGCGCCAATGTAGCCGCCTTTGTAGCTGCTTGTTTTGTGTGTGCTCAGAGTAAGACACCATGACACCTTCCAGTGGGCCTCCTACAACCCATACCCAATGGAGAAAGGCCTTGGACCCACCTGTCAATGGATTTTATTGTGGAGTTACCCAACTCTTAGGGCAACACAGTTGTGGTGGTTGACCGATTCTCAAAAATGTCTCATTGTATTCCACTTAAGTTGCCCACATCCAAAGAACTGGCTTTCATTTTTGCTTGGGAGATCTTTCGCTTACATGGGCTACCCAAGGTTATCATCTCGGACAGAGGTAGCCAGTTTGTGTCCAGGTTTTGGCGTGCCTTTTGTGCACAGTTGGGAATTCAGCTTTCCTTCTCCCCTGCGTATCACCCGCAGTCCAATGGGACCGCAGAACAAGCTAACCAGTCCTTGGAGCAGGTTTTACGTTGCTACATTTCTGACCACCATAACAACTGGTCCGATCTCTTACCTTGGGCGGAGTTTGCTCACAATAGTGTCGTCAATACTGCCTTCCAATTGTCTCCATTCATGGCGAAATATGGTTTCCTACCATCCATGTTGCCGGAATCATTTGTCCCTCAGAGCATTCCTGCATTGGAGGAGCATCTCCGTGGTCTTCGTTCCACTTGGGTACAGGTCCCAGAGTCCTTGGGACGTGCCAATAATAGGTACAGACTCCATACTGACCACGGACGCCTACCTGCGCCTTCCTACCAAGTTGGGGACAGGGTCTGGCTGTCATCTCGCAACTTCCGACTCCGTGTTCTCTCACTGAAACTGGCACCACAGTTTATTGGGCCTTTCAATATTCTTCATAGGATCAACCCAATGGCTTACGCTTTAGACCTTCCTTCTAATATACATATTTCAAATGTATTTCATGTTTCCTTATTAAAACCTTTGGCGTGCAACCGCTTCACTACCTCGGGAACCACATCCTCATCCAGTTCAGGTTGAGAACCATGAGGAGTATGAAATACAATCTATCACTGATTCCCGTAGGTTCCATGGGCGCATACAGTACCTGGATCATTGGAAAGGGTACGTCCGGAGGAACGCTCTTGGGTCTCATCCTCGGATGTACATGCACCTGTCCTCCTCTGTACTTTCCACAGACGTTTTTCCCTCAAACCTGGTGGTCCTCCGAGGGGAGGGGTCGTTGAGGAGGGGGTACTCAGCCCTTCCTTCTCAGAGCTCTGTTCGCAGCTGTCGGTTAATTGCCAGTATTCTTCATTCCACAGTGAATCACCTGGTCTTCATTTCCTGCTCGTCAGCTAGCCCTGCTGGCTATTTAAACTGCCTGGATCAGATCTCCTGTGCCTTCACCTGGTCAACAGGATACTCTCTGCTGTGTTTTCCTTTTAAAGACTTTTGCCTAGCTGACTTTTGCCTCCCTGTTCCTGTTTACTGCCTCTACTAGGCTGCTCTCTGGATTCCTGTTTCACTGCCTTGTTCCAACTACCCACTTTGTTTACTGAACCCTGGCTATGTTTGACTATGTTTGCTCTGTTTATACCATTTTAATAAAAAGTGTGATTTTTACTCCACTTCAGTCTGATTCATGGTTCCTGACATTAAGGACCCAAACTTGAAAAATCAAAAGTTCCCATTTTGAAAGCTTATATGCAAGTTATTGGCCAAAAAAAGGGTATGGGGGCCCGGGTACTGTCCTGGGGACACGTATCAATGCAAATTTTTTTTTTAAAAGATCATTTTTACCGGAGCAGGCCAATTTTCAGCTTTCAGCGCTCTCAAACTTCGATGGTGACATCACCAGGTGGCCCCTGCCCCTTACCTATTTAAGAACTGTCATCCGGCAGAGCAGGCATTCGGCAGTCAGCCTTCCTCGTGGGCGGAGCGTTTTTTATTTCTTTTTTTGGGTCCGGCGGTGGCGGGCATCGTGATTAAAGTGGTGTTCCGGTCGAAATGATACTTTTTAAATAAAAATACCCCTATAATACACAAGCTTAATGTATTCTAGTAAAGTTAGTCTGTAAACTACGGTCTGTTTTATTAGTTTATAGCAGTAGTTTGTTATTTTATAAACTTACAGCAGGCCGTGGCCATCTTAAGTGTGGGCATCTGAAGCCAGACTGTATTTTTTCCTGGATCTCATCCTTGCAGATCTCGCACATGCTCAGTGCAGCACAAGCGGTGTAATAGGATTCAGGTCAGGTTTCCATAGCAACGGCAGTGTCAGAGGAAGTTGCCGCCCCTTCCTAGAAGGCATTGCAAACAGAAAATGATGTGATGGGCCACGGCCAGGGAGGAGGAAGTGAAAAATGTATACAGCAGATATACAGTAGGTGCTGAGAAAAAAAAATTAAAAAATATCCAATTTGTTTACAGTGCACAGTTTAGTGAGGGATGCTGAAGAGTTGTAAAAGTGGGTGGAACGCCACTTTACATGTTCTGCTCCTCGGTGAGCGGCCTCGTTGCCTTCTGGGAACAGTGTGTGTTCCCAGAACACCACGGGCCATTCACAGAGCGCCGCACTGCTCGCGCGTGCGCAGTAGGAAACTGGCAGTGAAGCCGCAAGGCTAAGGATGGCGGTGCCAGGACCCGAGAGCCGAGGGAAGGGTCGGCCTCGGGCGGCCGACATCGCGGGCACCAAGGACTGGTAAGTACTTATTTAAAGTCAGCAGCTACAGTGTTTGTAGCTGCTGACTTTTAATTTTTTTTTTTCACGGCCGGAATTCCGCTTTAAGGATGGATCTACATTGGGGGACATTGTTTTTTTATTAAAGGAATTGTCAAAAACTGTGTTTGTGTTTTCTTCTTATTGACACATTTTTTGGTGAATTAGTAGGGCTACACTGGTATGGATTTTGGCGTGGGGTTCCCCTTAAAATCCATACCAGACCCAAATGGACTCTTTGAGGTAACACAGCAAGTGTGCAGAACACATGACAGCTCAGAATTTCTTACAAGATTCAAAATTTTATTTTTTTTGCTCAAACACGTGTAACAAAATGCTTTCAGTGGTATATTTAAAGAGGAGGCCCAGCCCCCCCACCAAAGAATTAAAAGTCAGCAGCTACAAATACTGTAGCTGCTGACTTTTAATATTGGGGGGAGTCCCCCATGCTGTTTTTTAAAAATTCTTTGTATTGTCGGCAATGGTATTATATTGCCGGCAATTTAAATGTAATTTTTTTTGTTTAGAAATTTCAGTTTTGCAGCAGCAGGTTCTATACATGGCAGAGATGTGCCACTTTACAGGCAGACCAAGGGGACCCCCCCCCCCTCCAGGCACTATATTTAAAGGAATTTTTATTATTTCACTTTAAGCATCATTAAAATCACTGCTTTTTTAAAAACAATATTTTAACCACTTGCCGACCGCCCGCCGCCGTTATACGTCGGCTGTTTGAAGTGGAATATCGTTGTTATGGTAGCAGCTAGCTGCAATAACCCTGGTTTCCACTTCTTCAGTGGGCGGTCGGCTTCCAGATAAAAGTTGTCTCTGAGGCAGATTTGCCAAGAAATCGCTTTTATCGGTGGCGGGAGAGGGCCCCCCCTCCCTACGCGCTCTGATGCCGCCGGCAGCGGCAGAGGCGATCGCGTCCTCTCCCCTCTGTGGTATGGAGCTGAGTGAGGGGAAGATGGCCCCCACCTGGCTCCATACCATTGCAGGATGGAAGCGACGTCTTAAAAGGGACATTTTTTAAATAATTTTTTTCAAACAACATTTTTTTTTATTGCATTTTAGTGTAAATATGAGATCAGAGGTCTTTTTGACCCCAGATCTCATATTTAAGAGGTCCTGTCGTGCTTTTTTTCTATTACAAGGGATGCATTTTTTAAAACAATAGTGTAAAAATAAAGGATAAAAAGTAAAATAAATAAGAAAAAAAAAAACACACGTGAGGTTAGAGCGAGAGCAATAATTCTAGCACCAGACCCCCTCTGTAACTCAAAACATGCAACCTGTAGAATTTTTTAAACATTGCCTATGGAGATTTTTAAGGGTAAAAGTTTGTCGCCATTCCACGAGGGGGCGCAATTTTGAAGCGTGACATGTTGGGTATCAATTTACTCGGCGTAACATCATCTTTTACAATAGAAAAAAATTGGGCTAACTTTACTGTTGTCTTATTTTTTAATTCAAAAAAGTGTATTTCTTCCAAAAAAAGTGCGCTTGTAAGACTGCTGCGCAAATACGGTGTGACAGAAAGTACTGCAATGACCGCCATTTTATTCTCTAGGGTGTTAGAAAAAATATATATAATTTTGGAGGTTCTAAGTAATTTTCTAGCAAAAAAAACTGTTTTAAACTTGTAAAACACCAAATCTCAAAACGAGGCTCTGTCCTTAAGTGGTTAACCAAATTTTTTTTGCATTGATAGTACCAAAAATGAAAAAAATTTTATAAAAAAGAAAAAAAAAAAATGCAGCATGGGGTCCCCCCTCCCATGCATACCAGGCCCCCAGGTACATTGTACCCCTACTCATTCAACAAAAAAAGTGTAAAAAAAAAAAAAAAATTCCTTTATTAAAAAAAAATTAAAAAACAATGTTCTCCAATGTAGATCTATTTACAATCATGACGCCCGTCGCCACCGCCGGACCCAAAAAAAGAAAAAAACAATTCGCCTGAGAGGAAGGCTGACCCCTGAATGATGCACCAGTCAGTAACGTCACAAGGGGGCGGGGCCACCAGGTGACGTCACCAGGGGCCCCACCCCTTACCTGTTTAAGAACTGTCAAACGGCAGAGCAGGCATTCGGCGGTCAGCCTTCCTCATGGGCAGAGCATTTTTTTTCTTTTTTTCGGGTCCGGCGGTGGTAGTGGGTGTCGTGACTGACGATGGATCTACATTAGGGGACATTTTTTAATTTTTTTACTAAAGGAATTGTCAAAAACTCTGTTTGTGTTTTTTTTCTTATTGATACTTTTTTTGGTGAATGAGTAGGGGCACAAGGTACCCCATACTCATTCACATGGGGAGGGGGGTGGGATCTGGGGGCCTTCCAGATTCTGTTAAGCCTCCTGCCCGCAGACTTTCACAACCACCGGCCAGGGTTGTGGGGAAGAGGCCCTTGTCCCCATCAACATGCAGAGCCCCCCTGCCCCAAAGCACCCCCCCCCATGTTGAGGGCATGTGGCCTGGTATGGTTAAGGAGGGGGGGGGCTGCTCGCTTGCCCTCCCCCCCCTTTCCTTGCCTGCCAGGCTGCATTTAAAAAAAATGGCATGGGGTTCCCCTTAAAACCCAAAGGGCCTGGAATGTATTGGTGGGGGGACCCCCATGCCATTTTTTTTTTCACTTTTTTTATATTTCCAGCAATGTTTGTTTTTTTTTTTAATTCAGCGGTCAGCAGGGAAGCCCATTGAGAGCGGATGACTCATCGATTGTGTTAAAGCGGGATTCTGGCCATCTAAAAATTTTTTTTAAAGTCAATAGACTTATCTGTCCTGGGTGCCCTCGGCTCTCGGGTCCCGGCACCGCCATCCTAGGTAAGGGAAACAGGCAGTGGAGCCTTGCGGCTTCACTACCTGTTTCCTACTGCGCATGCGCAAGCGGCGCGGTGTTCTGTGAATGGCCCTGTGGTGTTCTGGGAACACACACAGTTCCCAGAAGACAACGGGGCCGCTCACCAAGGAGAAGAACACGCCGCGGAATAGGAAGAGGCAGATTAGGAAGACTGCCTAGCAACAAGGGTTTAGGCAAGTATAAAATGTTTTTTTTTTTTTCCAAATGTTTTTTTTTAATTTTTTTAGGATTTGTGGTGGCATTTTTTTTTCCAGGGTGGCCCTCCACTTTAAGGACACAGCGGCCGGCATCCCGGCCCTGTTACTTAACAACCAGCTATTTGCTGTGCCCTGATTGGGCAAAGCTTTGTCCAATTAGGGCTTGGAATGCACTATGCATGGCACAGTGCATTGTGGGGCAGTCGGCGGGCGAACATCACACTGAGTACCATGCTAAAATGGGCGAACACCTGATGTTCAGGCCGAACCTTTGCTTGACCCAAACCGTTCACCCAACACTATTTATTAACATTGCATATTTAGTACGGTGGCTCCTTCTGAGCCCACTAGGTTGAACCAAAAAAAAAACACTAGTAGTGTGTACTAGGCTTAAAGAGGAGCTCAAGTCTCCCCAGAAAAATTGAAAGTCAGCAGCTACAATTACTATAGCTGCTGACTTTTAATATAAGAACACTTACCTGTCCAGGTCCCCCAGCCAATCCCCCCCTCCGTTTTACTCAGCTGAGACCCATAATTCCCACGCCGGAGATGCGCTCTTCCCCTCTGCCCGTTGTCTCGGTTCTTGATTGGATAGATTGATAGCAGCGCAGCCATTGGCTCCCACTGCTGTCAATTGGGGCGGAGTCCGGCATTCTGCGTCTATGAATGCAAATGCTGGACTCGGGAGCGTGCCCGCAAGCTAACCCCCCCCAGGAAAGAGCTTCTCCTGGGGGGTTATACGATGCGGGGAGGAGCTACCAGCACCGCCGGGGGACCCCAGAAGTCGAGTCTGCACAGTGAAGGTAAGTGTGACATGTTTTTTATTTAAAAAAAAAAAAAAAAAAAAAAAAGCTTTACAATCACTTAAAGAAAGCTGCTTGAAGATGTAGTGTTTACAACATTACGTCTGCATACCACCCAACTTTTTGAGCGGGAACAAGGAGACACCTATTAGCAAAAGTATGTAGGCATAGGGCATACCCCCATCATGCCCCCTTAAAGGAGACTTATAACTAAAAAAATTATTAGTTAAACTCACAAATGCTTTTTTTTTTTTACCACTATTCCTTTATACTGGCTTTTGAAATTTACAAATGCAGCAATATAGAAATGGGATGAAAGGTTTAGCACTGGGGAAACACTTTTTGATGGTTAATTAGTGCATTTTATATACAACTATATAGATCAGACCAAAATGAGGGACAAATGAGAAGGAAAGAGGGACAGAGGGACTTTGTTCCTAATCAGACAGAAATCAGGGACAGTTGGGAGCTATAAGTCTTGGTCAACAAGGCCTTAAAGTTGACAATCTTCAAAAAGCAGAAGTGCCTTGGCACAACGAAATGTCTGAAATTTGCAACAGACGCTGACATGCAGCCAGAAGGGAGATGTATGGCCAGGTCGAGGACAGACATGATACTTTCTGAATTTTGTAAACTGAACATTTTCAGCAGAGATACAGTGTCCATTATTGTATGTTACTGTATTGCTTTGTATGATGTTCATAATAATAAAACTACACTACTAACTCTGTAAACAGAGTTTGAAATCAGTTTGTTGAATAAAGCTTACTTCTGTTTGCATGATAACTTGCAGAAGTTGTAATTCTGGCAGTTCTGTACTACTTGTGTCTCCTCACAGATGATGGTGGCCTCTCGTCGTTGATTGGCAGTGGTCCACGTCTACGTTTCAGGAGGTGGCCGGCTCAAGCTGGAGTTCGGCTACGTTTAGAGGATCGAGAATGCCGCCAGAAGACACTGCTTCTTCGGGTGGGGGACCTGGGACTTGGGTATGATTCAGAAGAGACCGTCCTATTCAAGTACTGCAGTGGAGGGTGTCCTAGATCTCGTACCAACCACGACCTGATCCTGTCCCGCCTGTTACAGAAAAGCGACCTCCCTTCCCTCCTGGAAGAGAAGATATTTGGGGGACCCTGCTGTCGACCCACGCACTATGAGGACGTGGCCTTCCTGGACGACAACCACCGGTGGCATACCGTGGAGAAGCTCTCTGCTGCAGCATGTGGCTGTGTTGGTTGACTGTGCCGGACCATAATAGGGATACTGTAGAGCACAGCAGTACAGAAACTATATTAATGAAAGTAATCCATATAGCTGCCTCTCAGAATATACATGGCAGAACCGGTGTGAAGGAAAAAAAAAAAAGAGTGGTAATCTGGCCCTGTGGGCAACCAACTGTTTGAAGGTTAAACACAGATGGTGGAGTGAGACCAAAGGCATTAACAGACCTACTGTATGTAGGCAGTGTATGGGTTAGTCAGGCCTGAACATAACTGAATAACCCGATAGAATAGCCATTCTAATAAATCTAAGAGCCACAAGTCATACGTTCTCCCTTTGCCAACAGTAGTAAACCAAAAAAAAATATATATATATATATATATATATATATATATATATATATATATATATATATATTTGGACCCCACGTTTGATATTTTTAAGGCACGCTAGCTACTGGTGTTTGCTCAGCCCTAAGCACACAGAAGCTCTTACAAATGCATCAGACAAGGCCTCAACCCTTGCCAAGTTGTCTGGCTCTACGCCTGTATCTTAAAAAAAAAAACTTTGCTAAGGAAATATGGAATCTGCCATTGCTAACCTTGCCTTCTGAAAATGATATCCGTCATGCCTATCCAATGACTGTGTGGCAGCACTAGGGTCGTTGGTTTGAATCCCAACTATGACACTTCCTGCCTGCAGTTTGCATGTTCTCTCTGTGCATGCATCGGGTTTCCTCCCACATTCAAAAGACATACTGGTGGGTCAATTGGCTCCTGTCTATATTGGCTCTAGTATGTCTATGTATGAATGGGAGTTAGGGACCTTAGTATATATGTAAAGCGCAGTGTAAGGCCCTGAAATAAATAAAATGCATAGCATATTCGCATATCACGGCACACTTACCCAGAAAAGTGATACCTTCCATTGCTGCAACGTAGCATTCCCATTCCTTGCCAGTGGTTACATCTTCAGCCGGTCTTCTTTTCGGTTTGGCATTTTCAGCCATCCACATTGGTTGGGCTGGGGAGTACCTTTGGCTCAGAATCATGCCAAGATTGTACATTGAGCACTGTGCATGCACGGCTCAGTGCATACTTACAAAAAAAGTGCTAACAGGTAGGATGAAGCATCTATCACAGAAGAGACACACACACAGCCTCTTTTGTCATTAAAAAGCCTACCTGTCAGCACTTGACTTAATTTCCACTTTAAAAGAGAAGTAGGGCCAAAGCTTTTTTGGCCCTACTTCTCCTATGGATCACAGAAGCGTGCTTAGTTCTGCACTCCCGTGACCCAGATTCAGCTGACAGTGGGCTAAAGTTCACTGTTGACTGACGTCACAGAGCCGGCCCAGGCTCTGTAGTGATCCCGACAATAATTTTGGGCTCGACCTAGAAGTCTGAGAGGCAGCTGGCTCAGTCTCTGAGTGAGCTGCTGGAAGACTGAGCTAGCCGCTACTGTCCCCTCTACAGCCCGGCGCTCCAGTGAGCGCTGAAGGGGTAGAGCAGAGATCCAGTGACTGACAGTTACCAATTTTCCGTACGTCTCTTTTGAGTCCTAGAATAGACATGTAAAGATCTCACACACTGTATATGTGGTTCTTGTATGACCACTTCTATCCTCCCCTGTACAAAATGCGGGTACAAAGCTTTGGGTAAGTCTTACAACACCAGCGTATCTCTCAACAGCTGAGCTTAGCATAGAAATGTACCCAGTTACATGTGTGAGACCAAGTAACAGTACTGTGCCCTCCTGACCAAACTACCCCAACTGTGCAAGAGGGAGGGTACTACCCAATCAAGTCTGTGCCAAGCTGCAGAGTGTGAACTTACCCATCCCCAGGGATGACTTTACTTGTACAGCACTATGTAAATAGCTGGAACTGTATACATACTGGACAATTAAAAAATAATAATAATCACAATACGGGTTTACACAACCTGTGCCTCTCAAGCCTCTGTGACCCTGTCAGCTGCATCAAGTCCCTTGATTTGTACTCCCTTCCACGCAGGCTTCTGAGAAGCAGGCTGTCTAAGTCTGGGGGGCTAATGAGTTCCTGCAGGAAACTGCTCATGTAGCACACATATGCCATACATCTGATGCAGCCTGGTTACCAGTACATAGCAGTAACCTGCAGGAAGAACGGCTTTTCATTACCTATTAGTGCGTTTAGCAATCAGGAATTAAAAAAAAAAAGAAAACCTTATTTATAAATAGATAACTTATTTTATTTATTCTATTGCAGAAAAAACAAATTACAACAATCATCATGTATTTATACGTTCATAATTCTAATTCAGTTGCAAAATCAGACAAATAAAGAGGATTTTGATTAAGAGGATTTCTCTTTTTTTCAATTGGTTTAATCCCAATACACCACGCTGGTGACTAATCGCTCCAAGTTAATATTTAACAGAACCTTTTCCATTGCAGCTGAAAGTTGAAAACAGGCTTGTAAATGGAAGCCTTTATCTGTAGGTTTCTGGTTGGAATGGGGAGACACCCTTTCAGAAAAACTAACAAAAGTGAACACCTTACACCCAATAACACCCCCCCCCCCCCTCGATCCCCACTGTGCTAAGTTGTCAGTGCCCACGTAGCTGGTGCAGTGTTCTGGGTATTTCAAATCCCTGTTCTTCTCTGTGCAGCACTTCTGGGACAGATCAGAGCATTGCTGTATTGGCGCTCATCCGTCTCGAAGTGCTGCACAGGGAAGAGAAAAAAAGAGCGAGGATTTCAAATACCCGGACACGTAGCTGGTGCAGGTTATACACATAGCCGGTGCAGGTTAGTTCACCTGCGCCAGCTAGGTGGGCACTGACAAGGAAGTACAGCAGGGACCGGGGGGGGGGGGGTGTACAGTGTTAGTTAATCTTTACTAAGGAAAAAAAAAAAAAAAAAGAACACTATAGGTGGGCTTAGAGGTAAAAGTAAGCTCAGAGTGGGTGACACCAGATGTTCTTTAATGCAGTGACACAGGGCTTGCAGAAGTGCAGGTTTTAAAACGTGTTACTTTTGGTGTTCTACACAACTGTACAGTATAACAAGAAAGACCGGATTACAAAAATATGTACATTATATTACACATCTCTGGCAAGTCAAACAATGCATATGTATTGTATAGGTTTCAACTATTTGCTTTGGGGGAGCTACTATTTATTAGGAGCTGGAACACAACACAAGGTGGATGTACATAGTACTGCTTATCCTGGGCAATCTGGAGTCTCAGAACCCCACAACTCTGGCTCCCTGAAATGCCATGGAGGGAATCTATTAAAAAGTGTTTGTTAACCCCCCCAAAAAAAATAGATAGCCTGGTCCCTTAAAGCAGATTAAGCAGCACAGTGCTTGTGCTGTATAATCTGCCCCCCCCCCCCCCCCCCCCTAAACTGTAAAAAAAACCTCCCTAAACCTGCCACTTCCTGTATCCCCTCTCTGTACTGACCACGAAAATCAGGGCCGCTGAGCCCTGACCATCGTGGTCAGAGTGCGTCATACGCAGCCCTGCTCTGCTCTCATCTCTCCCCCTCATTCCCTCCCTTTCAGCTCCTTGCTGTGTGTCTCCGTCTCCGCCCCGCCGCTATTAGTACATATCCCAAGAAATATTGAATGGTCACTGGCAGCCCCTCCAATATATTAAAGGGGTTGTAAACCCTTGTGTTTTTTCACCTTAATGCATCCTATGCATTAAGGTGAAAAAACACCTGGCAGTGACCAGCCCCCCAGCCCCCCCATTTTACTTACCTGAGCCCTGGAATTTCCCACGGCAGAGACGCGCTCTTCCTCTGCCTGGGGGTTCTCGGCTCTTGACTGGATAGATTGGTAGCAGCGCAGCCATTGGCTCCCGCTGCGTTCAATCAATTCCAATGACGTGGCGCCGGGGAGTGGGGCAGATTCCGGCATCCTGCGTCTTGCAAATTCTGGACTCGGGAGCACGCCCGCAAGGTGTGAAACACCTTAAGACTGGAGCAGACAGAATTTGGAGCAGCTGTGCATGGCAACCAATCAGCTTCTATCTTCAGCTTGTTCTGCTGAGTCTTAAACATGGAAGATAGAAGCTGATTGTGTCCCATGCACAACCCCCCCAGATTCTGGCAGTTCCAGTTTGAGAATTCATCTAAACTGCACAAACATTGTGTTTTGGGATGCCAGAATTTTGTGTTGAAGTGCATAGTTTGAATACTAAACACACCCAGGATCTCTCAAGGCAAAAAGAAGAAGCTTTGCAAAAGTCTATGGATGTGTCCAGGTACCTTGGGGGCTGTAAGCTAATTAAGATTTATGTTAGTTGCATATTGTTCTAAAATGACATGACAGGTCCCTTTAAGCTGCGATATTTGAAGTGTATTTAGCACACTGATAAAAAAGGCACTTTAAGCCATCCAAAGATGTTTTGAATTTCAGTTGGTTCAGCAGGGACCAGCTGAGATTTGAACCATCTATGGGCATGCTGAATATACCCAAGTTGATCCATCAATCGACTTGGAAACAACCAGCATGACATATTTTCGGCATGCGATAATGGCCAGTGGCTAAAGCCGCTAGTAATAATCACTGCTCCCTGCACCCCCCCCCCTGGGAGGACAGAACACAATGGTTCCACAGGAGAGATTCCCCCATCATCACTGACTGTGCTAATGGGGGAATTAAGCAATTTTCTCTCCTGCAACCACAGGTTGCAGGACAGAAAGTTACACCATCTATGGCCTGCCTTAGGAGTGTAACAGGCAGGTAAGGTTTTCTTGTCCTCTACCCTATCTGTACAAAAGAAAGTAAAGGCACATATGTATCACCTATTCAATTCATCTTCTGCTCTACATTAGCTGAACCTGACTGTCTGCTAACAGCAACATGTAGCAATCTTGCAGTTTGTACAATGGGGTTGATTAACTTAAAATATAAGTTCATGTTTAATTTAAAAAAAAATGCACATATTTTTTGCAGGAAAAAAAACGTGCATTTATTTTTTTTTTCCCACAGGAATCTGCAAAGTTTTGCACCCACGATCAGCAAATGAAGAGATTCCGCCATAAACACAAATGAAGTGGATGGAGGAATCTCTTCCGCCAGGACACTGTGGGGGTTGTTTACTAAAACTGGAGCATGCAAAATCTGGTGCAGTGTTCTGCATACAAACCAATCAGCTTTCAGATTTTATTGCCAAAGCGTAATTAAACAAGGTGAAGTTAGAAGCTGATTGGCTACCATGCATGGCTGCACCAGATTCTGGGTGCACCTATTTTAGTAAATCTACCCCGGTATGCTGACAGTGGGACCCTGGGGTGTCAGAATACACTGATCAGTGGCTGCAGGCGCTGATCATCAAAAGCTTTCCAACTTTTCCGTTCGACAAAAGTTGATCTAATGATGCAGTCTCTGATGAATTTCAGTCTGTCACTGTTTGTCTCTATTTCCCCCCTTATACACTCTCAGGAAGCATACAAGTAGAAAACAGAAAACAGAAAGCAAAAGATGTACGTGATTGCAGCGATGGTGGTGAAGTTGAAAACTTAAAAACAGAATAACGTAGTCACAGAAAGATACGAGAGGTTTGTAGTGATTTAACCATCCAGGAAGAATTAGTTTTGGGTGGATCTCACCCCTTAAATTGTATTTTGTAGTCAAAATGGCTGTGACTCATGTGTGAAAATCCCAAACTATCATAAAAAGGGGACCTGTCAGGAAAGAAATACATAAAAAGCCATTGCTGAATTATTTTTGAAAGTGCACGCTCTGTGACTATACTCCTCTACTTTTCTTCACCTCAACAACCTGCAATAACCATGTTCATACGTGTTGGAGACACTACATATGTACATGCTTGTTCTAGGTCAGTAACTCACTATGTAAAAAGTCAAGGATGAAGATGTAAAAAAGAAAAACAGCAACAACTGCTCCCAAATTTGTATCCTAACAGATTCCTAATAAATTAAGGATGAACATGTATTCATTAAAGCTCAATTAAACTCATATCACAGAAATAGATATGAAGTCAGACAGACATTGTGCAATCAACTTCCATTTTCATACCCTTACCTCTGTTTTCCTGTTACAGTAATTGTGAAGTGTGTCTAAATACGACTCTGCGCTCCATTGGGTGTCCCAGTGCACTCAGTAATTTAACAGACCTGGTCAGACACACCCCTTTCCTCTTCAGACACATCCCTTTCTTTTTCAGCAATACCAGTCCGTATGAGGGTGCTTGTAATGATGAGTGATCCCTTTTTGGTCAGACCCCTTTGTTCCTCAGCAATACAAGTTTGCAGAAGGGTGCTAGTAATGAGACTGGAGGCTTTGCCAGCATGCAGTGCTAAAGTGGAAGTGCAGAAAGTGCCTTTCCACTTAGAGGAAAACATTTTTTAAAGCTACCTAAAAAAGCAAGGTCTGCCATTTACATCCCTCCTCCCTTGCATAAATGCTGAAAAACATAAAAATAAAACTGGAAGAGGAAACAAAAATGAGGTAGTACCTTTCCATTTACGGTGCCTAGGCAAGGGTGATGCCATCCTTCAAAGTGCTTTACTGGTGAGGTCTGGGAAATGTAAAGTACTCCAAATCTTGTGGGAAGATGATCCTGCGCAGTTAGATAATTTGGGACACTCTGCATTCTCCTGGACCTCACCGAAGGATGATGACGTCACCCCCTGCACCAGAGAAGCCAGGGGAAAAGTGAGTATAATATATTTTTTTCTTTCATTACAGGTCTTGTTTTTACCTTTATTTCACCATGGAGAGGGAGTAAACAGCAGACTATGCATGTTGTACGAGGTCCACCATAATGCATCCCCAAGCAAAAATCTGTTAAAAATCTTAATATATGGCAGCACAGGACTATAAAGAGAAAAAAAAAGGTGAGAGACTTCAAGTGGGCTTTAAAGGATAAGTTCACCTTTGGGAACATGTTCCATGTTCCACCTGTTTTTAGGCTGTAACACGTAACATGTTCCCACTCCTGCAGCCTCTCTCCGATCCCCCTTCTAACTGTGATAGTGAACAAGGGATCTCCTCCCCGCACCGGCTGTCACAATTTGAAAAGAACGCAGTCCTGCAGGGCTCCGCACACAAGCCTGCGTCATTCATTTACTTGCAGCTGACGGCTTGTTGTTCTCAATGTACTACCAGGGCACTGGTGAGCATTCTGGTAGTTTATTGATGCTTCCTGTCATTCTGTAACTGCTTGCCTGTACGAGGTATGGGCGGACAGCTACACTAACAGTAAAATAGATAATGTATGTGTGATGAACCGTGCTAATGCTCTGGTAATAAAGTGCAAACAGTACAAATAAAATAAAACTAAAGAATCACTGGAATCACTCCAATGGGACATATACATCAATAATCAAATTAGTGATCAAACATATCATCAGCTGTGCAAAGTGAAAAATATGTATTAAATTGAAAATAAAGTCCTTGTCAAAGAAAAAAAAAAAGCTTTTTGGACTTGAGCGTTTTTGGACTTGAGCTTTTTTGACAAGAGTTTTATTTTAATTTAATATATATTTTTCACTTTGCACAGCTGATGATATGTTTGATCGCTAATTTGATTATTGTTGTATATGTCCCAATGGAGTGAATTCGGTGGTTCTTTAGGTTTACTTTATTTCATTTGTACTGTTTGCACTTTATTACCAGAGCATTAGCGTGGTTCACCACACATACATTTTCTATTTTACTGGTTTTTCACAAACTTTTTGAACGGGCAGCTGGTTTCACAAAAGAATTTATTCACTTGCACTGGTAGGGAGCAATTGTTCCCCTATTACACAGCTACACTGGCAGTCTGCTGGAGCCTGGCATTGCACCTGCGATCTGCTGATCTCGGGTGCAATGTTCTGCACGCTCTTAATGAAAAAAAAATTAAATAAATGCACATTTTTTTTACATGCAAAAAAAATGTGCATTTAATAATTTTTATAGAAAGGTGAACTTATCATTTAAAATTCTAGCAGTTTAAGATAAGACTCGTGGACCTTATTAAAGAAACATGAAATACGAACAACAATAGATACAAATTGGAGAATCACAATGATAGTTTCTGCTTGTCATAAGGTAGTGAATCTTTCACAATTCACAAGTAAAAAATGTGTCTGTTAAATTCCCACACAGTGATCAGGGATTGGCATCCAGTAGGGCTGTGTGTTTGCAGAGGTATCAAGTAAAACAAGGCAGTTATGGTCTGGCATGAAGTCCTTCTCTCACCATGCAAAGTCATCAACTGGTGGGCAGATTTCTACAGATGACAGAGATACGCCGTCCTCGTTCCACGTGTTCGCCATTAAAGAAAGATTCCTCATTGCGTAGAATTTCATGAGTAAAGTCAAAGCGGGCAGTACCACTGACAGTAAAGGAGACAAAAAAGAATTAAAAAAACATTCACAGTCAGCAAAATTGGCCAGTATTTCCTTTTTTGCATTAAGGGCACATACTGTAGTGACCCAAGGTTAGTGATTAGTAAGGATGCTGCTGCAGACTGGGGATGTGTTTGTCCAGACCCAAGACATTCCCGGCTGCAGCACCCCTCACCCGACTATGTTGAGCAGTCTCCGCTCAATCCATCGCAGCCACACCACCAACGCTTTTCGTCCTGCCCCTGGGGCTTAATCGTGGAGGTCGTTATGACCACCACGATTAAGCCCTGGGGGCGGAGCGAAACGTGTTGGGGGACTGGCCTTGATTTATTGAGCCGAGGCTGTTTTTACTTGCCTATAGCATGGCAGGGTGCGGAGTGCGGCACCCGAGAAACCTCCTCTCATTTTGGCACATACTGTAGTGTTTAGCTTGGAGAAGTCTTTGTCTAAGTCACAAAACAGTATAACCATGATATGGTGAGAAGGAATCAAAAAAGCTCTTCAACCAAATCAGTATGTAGCTCAGTAAAGCCTTAGAACAAGAAGGTATTCACATTATCTCATTCCATCACATATCCCAAAACTAAGGAGGGTTATTCCTCATTTTAGGACAGTGGGTGGAGTGAGTCATGCAAATAATTCCATCAGCCACATGCTAGAACTGCTGGTTTATAGACCAAATTTAACCTAATATCACAGGGTCATTTATTACAAACTGTATACAGCTGTATTCAGGCTTTTGGGTCCTCGTCAGTGTATGGAAATCGTGGCTTCTATGGAGTAGGAGCTTGGGACTCAATGTGACAGTATAACTGTACAGGTGATGCTGCAAAGAGACTAAACTGTGAAATGAGGAATAACTCTCTTATTTTGGGGCTTTTTAATCCCTTTAGTCCCTTCTCGCCATACACTGTATGGTTAAAATGACTCTAAAAGGGAAAAAAAATTCTAAAACACAAGCCTTAGTGGGTCAAGCCATTAGTTGAACACTTGATCTCATACACCTAATAAAAGCCGTATGCAGATTACACTTTATTCTGCTGCCATCCACCACTGCTTCCCCAGACAGTGGGAAGGGATGGAGCCACCATCACTAACCGAAAGGCTTGGCCAGTTAAGTGCAGGGCAGGCCACACCAGATTTTAGGGGTTCTATACAAGAGGTCGATGGCAGCGTGCATGCACCCAGAGGTGTCTACAACTGGTGTAGACTCTTTCTGCTTCCTGCCACAGGTTCACTTTAACTCTTTAACTCAGAAGTTTTTTTATCTTAATGCATAACCTGTATGCAGCAGCCCCCCTCAGCCCCCCTAATACTTACCTGAGCCCATCTTCATCCAGCGATGTTGCAGGAGAGTCTTGGCTGCCCAAGACTCTCCCTCCTCATTGGCTGAGACGGCAGCGTGGCACCATTTGCTCCCACTGCTGTCAATCAAAGTCAGTGAGCCAATGAGGAGAGAGAGGGGGCAGGGCCGAACCGTGGCTCCGAGCGTGAAAGGACACACAGAGCAGAGGCTCGGGTGCCCCCATAGCAAGCTGCTTGCTGTGGAGGCACTCGGCGGGGGGGGGAAAGAGCCAGAAACGCCAGCGAGGGACCCAAGAACAGGAGGATCTGGGCTGCTCTGTGCAACATGTGTAACATGTTTGTTATTTTGAAAGAAAAGAAACTGAGACTTTAGTATCACTTTAACTTTTTCAAGAAGCAAAATGTTCGAAGTTGGTGAATTGAACTTGGGTGGGCCGTCTCTTTAGGCTCGGTTCACACCTAAACTGGCCACGCATCGCACAGCAATGCTGTCCGTCCCTGTTCTCCATTTCAGGGATGAATCAGGGCAGAATCTTTACCTGAAATATGCCCTGAAACGGAGGCAAAGACGCACAGCGTTTCTGTGCAGTGCGCTCCGCAGCCGCCCCGGAGACATGTGAACCAGCTCCATAGAGAGACGGTCATATTCTCCTGCTATGCAAATTGGATGCGGGGAAACCCGCATCCAATTCGCAAAGGTGTGAACCCAGCCTTAACCTTTGCTTGCTGCCAAGGAGCTGTAGATGCAGCAGTGGCTACAAAATGCCATATTTTTGCAAGCTGAAAGCTGGTAGAATGGCACTGGGTAAGCAAACCTCTCTAGTTCCACAGCTCCAAGGAGCAAGCATTTAGCACTTTCTTAAGGGATACAATGGATACTTCAAGGCCACGTACAAGTATGAGAGCACAAAGTGGCCCATAAAGTCTTTTTTTTCACAAATCTGATTAAAGCAGACCTCCCTTTCAAACCTAAGATGCAGCTCCGTATACTGATTTCTAAACACATTTTTGTCATATGTAAATTAGAAGGCATCTGTGTAAACTTAAAACGTTTGTTACCCCCAACATTTCATATTCCTGATATGTGGCTGCTGTACAATGTACTTGTGTGAGAGAAAGTATCCTGTTCTCTTTGTATTGCTTCCTTTGTGTGAAATCCCTGGCGTTTCTTCAAGTCCCCTTGCTTTCCTATTAATAACTGATCAGCCTAGGCAGGAGAACACACAGTGGTCAGTTCTCTAGATATGCTGGGAACTCAGTGTGCTCTCCTTCAATGACTAGACTTGTCCTGACAACCCCCCCCCCTCTCCTCTGCACAGCCTGTCACTGGGAAGCTCAGTGTCCTGCTGCTTCTCCTCCCCCAGCTCTCATGCAGCTGAGTACAGAGGGAATGTGATCACTTATAAAAAAGGGAAAAAGTATTTATAATGTTTAACAAATGTTTTGCCTTTCATTTCTGAATGGGTTTTGCAAGGTGATCAATTACAATCATTTTACATTTCATTTCTTTGAGTTCCTGGTGATGTAGCCAGCTGCTCTGTTAGAAATCAACCCCACCAGTGCCTGCCACAGAAAGTCTCATGTGCAGGGCCTAATCTAGCAAGTCTTATGTGGGGGTTAGGATTGCACTGATACCGGAAGCAAATGCTCCGATACCGAAGTGACGTCAGCTTGGGCAGATCTCTGTAGCCACTCACCCCTCTCCCTCACCTTGCACTCATCACTCTAGCCTTGGTCCATTGTCCCGGGATGTCTGTGTCCTGGCGGGCTGGTTCCCGATTTTCAGTAATGTGCAGTTCTTGCTGTTTTTCCCGGTCACCATGGTGACCGGACACTGAGGATCGGATATGATCTGTGGGGAGACAGCAGGCGGGTCTGTGGACAGGCTCCAATCCCTGCAAGGAGTCGGCAGAAAACCACACCCTGCTCCCGCCCCCTTCCCAGCAGCACAGTTTGTTTTGGGCGGTCCGACTGCGGAAAGAAGATCTCTTAACTGTAAGTCCCAAAATAATTGCAGGTAGTATAAGCGACCTGGATGGTGGAAAAACATGGTGCTGCGGGTACAGTGGAGACAAGGATTATGGCTGAGATTTGTTAGGCGTACAGAGGTATGCAAGAGGAGTATTGATGGCAGTGGTAGAAAGGGGAAGTGAAGTGGTGGCGGGGGACACATGGGTGGCATAGGAGTGCAGGTGTGAGAGGGGGTACAGTGTGCAGAGGTCTATGTGACGAGGAACAATGCTGGCAGTAATGTGTTGTTGGGTTCTCAGTCTCCTCCTTTCCTCTTCCGGCTGTCACTTCTGCCCCCATGTCTTTCCAGCTCCCACCTTCTCCACCCCCACCACCCTCATCCCTCCCAACATTGTCTTCAATTCCTAAATCCTCCTACTCTTATCCACTGCTGCAAATAAATAACTGGCTGATCATACATTCCTTTAATATGTCCACCAATACATAGCCCAGCCCTCATGCCCTATCCTCTACCACCCCAATTTAACACTCCAGAGGTCTGTTCCTGCCATCCAGCAATCTCCCAATGTCCCTCCAATCCCCCTCCTCTCCCTCCGCAGTGATCGCAGCCTTTTCTATCCCAACCACTCCAGCCCTCCCACCCCACAACACCTATCCCAAACCACCCTCAACTACCTCACCCATTACTCCCCTCGCTCTCCACCTTCCAAACTACCCCTCTACCTACTATTCCTAGGCAATATATATCAGTAATTGGTATAGGTGAGTACTTAAAAAAAAAAAGGTATCGTTACTCGGTGTTAAAAAAGATGGTATCGGTGCATCTCTAGTGGGGTTGCAGTAAAAAATGTAAGGGGGGCAGAGGATGGGAGGTCAGCAAGGCAATGCACAGGGAGTCAGCAGGGCAGAGGATAGGATCAGTAGTTTTTAGGCTAGTGTACAGGGGCTATTAGGTATTAGGACAGCGTACAGGGGTCAGATGGGCAGTGTAAAGTGGGTCAGCAGAGGAGTGCACAGGAATTGGTAAAGCACTGTACTGGGAATCAATAGGGCAGAGGACAGGGGTCACTGTGGAAGGATAGTGCACAGGGGTCACTGCTGGAAGGAGAGAAGACGGGGTCACCGCAGGCAGGAGAGGCAGTCGGCTTAGCTTCCTTCCCTGCTCTGTACATGCACAGCCTGAGCACAGGCAGCAAGTTTTCCTCCTCGGCTCTGCCCCACACAGCACAGAGCTGAAATCCCTGCTTTGCAAAATCCAGCACATCCCCGCTGACAGGATGGAGCTCTGCATTGTTTACAAATGCAAAGCTCCGTCCAACCTGTCTCCTAGCCGATCAGCAGGTGCCGGCAGACATCCATTGGCTGGCACTCGCTGATCGGCTTCTGCTGTGACTAATCACAGCAGAAGCAACATACCTCTACCTGGAACTGCATAAGCACACACACATATATATATATATATATATATATATATATATATATATATATATATATATATATATATATATATATATATATAGGCAGGCAGGCAGGCAGGCAGGCAGGCAGGCAAGTCCAATTCTCAACATACCTGATTATATACAAGCAGCGCCTTGGCAGCAACAGGTCCACCCGTTCCTCTGGATTGTTGACACACACCAGTCTCATGACACTGCTGGAGAGTAAACATATCCCAGCGATAGTACTGCCACAAAACTAAGGAGAAAGAAAGGTAATCATCACCACTAGAAGAATTCATGGCACAGTCTATAATTCTAAAAAAAAAGTTCAGTGGCCAGCCCGGACTGAACAAATGTAGATTACAAAGGTTTTAAAGGATAAGTTCACCTATCCTAACGATACGTTCGGTCAAGTACTTGCCGTCCGCTCATGGTGTGAACCCAAGCGAAAGTCACTATGACAAGCCTGAGTTCACACAGAAGTGGTGCAGGAAACCGCATGAGATTCGGACAGGAATCGCACTGCATTCCTGTTCCAATCACATGTGATTCTTTGCAGTGCAATTTGAGCCCATTCATTTTGTAAGGGATCAAAACGCACCCCAAAGGTATCGGTTTCAGATATTGGATCATTTTCACGAGTACTCGTGAAAATACTCGTTATTGGCACTGATACTAATGCAACCCTATTTTGTTGCATTCTCAGGCTCCTGCAGACTATCAGTGTAGCTGTCTGCCCATACCTCGTACAGGCAGCAAGTGACTAAACGACTGGTAGCATCATGGAACTACCTGGAGCCCCCATTCACAGAACTTTGTGAATGAATGATATGGCCGGGCGGGCGGAGCTCCACATGGCTGCATTTTTTTAAAAATTGTGACAGGAGGTGTGGGGAAAAGATCCCCAGCCTGCTGTCATTATGGGGGGGGGGATAGCTGTATGAGAAACATGGTTAAACCTTGGATACAGCGCAACATGTTAGGAAAGGTGAAATTATCCTTTAAGCAAAAGCAAGGCCTGAAATCTTGTAAGTTGTCAGTCATCATTACCTTGACACTGTCCACATGAGGTTTGATGTAACCCTCTTTCTGGAGGTCCAGGACATGGACGAGGGACAGTTGTGTCTCTCCAGGGGGGAAAGCTTTCTCTCTTACCCTCTGCAGCACTGCTGAGCAGCCCGGGGACCAGTGCAGGCGCTCTATCTCACGGAACCCATGGATTGCCTGCAGAGAGAAACAAACAAACAAAAGTCAGTAAAGCACTACTACATGTTCAAATACAATATGACAACTCTGTCATGGTGTCACAAACAAAAAGTACAAGTCAACCTTTGACTGCTAAGTTGGGCTGCCAATGGTGACCACCTACAGTGCCTTGAAAAAGTATTCACACCCCTTGAAATTTTCCATATTTTGTCATGCTACAACCACAAATGTAAATGTATTTTATTGGGATTTTATGTGATAGACTAACACAAAGTGGAACATAATTGTGAAGTGGAAGAAAAATGATAAATGGCTTTTACATTTTTTTTACAAATAAATATCTGAAAAAAGTGTGGCGTGCATTTGAGCCCCCTTTACTCTGATACCCCTAACTAAAATCTAGTGGAACCAATTGCCTTCAGAAGTCACCTAATTAGTAACTAGAGTCCACCTGTGTGTAATTTAATCTCAGTATAAATACAGCTGTTCTGTGAAGCCCTCAGAGATTTGTTAGAGAACCTTAGTGCACAAACAGCATCATGAAGGCCAAGGAACTGAATACAAATGTACACCACACTTTTCACATATTTATTTGTAAAAAAAAAAATGAAAACCATTTATCATTTTCCTTCCATTTCACAATTATGTGCCACTTTGCGTTGGTCTATCACATAAAATCCTAATAAAATTCATTTATGTTTTAACATGACAAAATGTGGAAAATTTCAAGGGGTATGAATACTTTTTCAGGGCAATGTATAGTAAAAATAAAAGTCTCTATACAGCACTGTATATGGCCACTCCAGGACACATCAAACTTATGATAAGCACTCCCTATTAGCTTTCACTGATGCACATTTGGCAGGGCCCATGGTGGAGGAAAATGTGAACATGGTCTGTCTGTCAACATAACTCAGTGTACACTATGTGCTGAATAGAGTTAAATCCTGGCCAGACTGGGTGGAGCATACATTCCAGTGTACACTGATCCTAAAGGTGGCTCATATAAAGCTTTGCAACAGCCTTTCCCAACCTTCCCATCCCTCGGGAACCCTTAAAAAAAAGTTCAGGTAGCAGGAAACCCTTGCAATTCATCGGGGGACAGTAGGTATAATACCCCTTTACATTGGAGGTCAATAGGAAGAATGCCCCCAGTGGTGGTCAGAATATCACCCATTTAGAGAGCTAATAAGATCATTGGGTTCATGCAGCTGGCTGTTGCAAATGGTATTGACCTTAGAACTGTCCAGGCACTGCCATGTAGAAGTTGAGAATGGCTGCTTTGGGGTGTTCGGAAGGCCAGAAAGATCTATACTAAAAAGGCTGGTGTTATATATTACATAGAAAGCCATTGATTACACACACCCCACATTTACTGTGTCTTTACCAAGATAGTTTGGTGAAATAAGACTATCACTATAACAGCTGGTATGTAATTAGGTGCTTCCTGCTTCACAAATTATTATTCCGTCTCTAAGAGCTCTGGGATTTTTTAAATGTTTTTATTTGGATAAAATATGGAAAGGTTAGAGCCCCTGCTGTGTTTTTATTGCTGTCTGTGTTGTAAATAGGGAGATTTCTCTCATTACCTCTCCTACAGACATGACAGAGAGCGACTGGAAATCTTCCCAAGGAGTGAGGGATTACTACCATTGTCAGATGTCCCATCACAAGATATGCCATCTACCTCTCTTCCAGTGACAAGGGGAAAATTCTGGATATCCCTCTATTTCATGTCCTGGTGACAATTGCCACCATGACAGATCAGGAGTGTGGATCTCTCCAACCATGATAGATCAGGAGTGTGGATCTCTCCAAACATGAAAGGTCAGGAGTGTGGATCTCTCCAACCATGATAGATCTGGAGTGTGGATCTCTCCAACCATGACAGATCAGGAGTGTGTATCTCTCAACCATGACAAATCAGGAGTGTGGATCTCTCCAAGCATGACAGATAAGGAGTGTGGATCTCTCCAAGCATGACAGGTCAGGAGTGTGGATCCCTCCAACCATGACAGGTCAGGAGTGTGGATCCCTCCAACCACGACAGGTCAGGAATGTGGATCTCTCCAACCATGACAGATAAGGAGTGTGGATCTCTCCAACCATGACGGAACAGGAGTGTGGATCTCTCCAACCATGACAGATCATGAGTGTGGATCTCTCAACCATGACAAATCAGGAGTGTGGATCTCTCCAACCATGACAAATCAGGAGTGTGGATCTCTCTAACCATGACAAATCAGGAGTGTGGATCTCTCAACCATGACAAATCAGGAGTGTGGATCTCTCCAAGCATGACAGATAAGGAGTGTGGATCTCTCCAAGCATGACAGGTCAGGAGTGTGGATCCCTCCAACCATGACAGGTCAGGAGTGTGGATCCCTCCAACCACGACAGGTCAGGAATGTGGATCTCTCCAACCATGACAGATAAGGAGTGTGGATCTCTCCAACCATGACGGAACAGGAGTGTGGATCTCTCCAACCATGACAGATCAGGAGAGTGGATCTCTCTAACCATGACAAATCAGGAGTGTGGATCTCTCTAACCATGACAAATCAGGAGTGTGGATCTCTCAACCATGACAGATCAGGAGTGTGGATCTCTCCAACCATGACAAATCAGGAGTGTGGATCTCTCCAACCATGACAGATCAGGAGTGTGGATCTCTCAACCATGACAAATCAGGAGTGTGGATCTCTCAACCATGATAGATCAGGAGTGTGGATCTCTCCAAACATGAAAGGTCAGGAGTGTGGATCTCTCCAACCATGACAGGTCAGGAGTGTGGATCTCTCCAACCATGACAGGTCAGGAGTGTGGATCTCTCCAACCATGACAGATCAGGAGTGTGGATCTCTCCAACCATGACAGATCAGGAGTGTGGATCTCTCAACCATGATAGGTCAGGATTGTGGATCTCTCCAACCATGAAAGATCAGGAGTGTGGATCTCTCCAACCATGACAGATCAGGAGTGTGGATCTCTCCAACCATGATAGATCAGGAGTGTGGATCTCTCCAACCATGACAGGTCAGGAGTGTGGATCTCTCAACCATGATAGATCAGGAGTGTGGATCTCTCCAACCATGACAGGTCAGGAGTGTGGATCTCTCCAACCATGACAGATCAGGAGTGTGGATCTCTCCAACCATGACAGGTCAGGAGTGTGGATCTCTCCAACAATGACAGATCAGGAGTGTGGATCTCTCCAACCATGACAGATCAGGAGTGTGGATCTCTCCAACCATGACAGATCAGGAGTGTGGATCTCTCAACCATGATAGGTCAGGATTGTGGATCTCTCCAACCATGAAAGATCAGGAGTGTGGATCTCTCCAACCATGACAGATCAGGAGTGTGGATCTCTCCAACCATGATAGATCAGGAGTGTGGATCTCTCCAACCATGATAGATCAGGAGTGTGGATCTCTCCAACCATGACAGATCAGGAGTGTGGATCTCTCCAACCATGATAGATCAGGAGTGTGGATCTCTCCAACCATGACAGGTCAGGAGTGTGGATCTCTCAACCATGATAGATCAGGAGTGTGGATCTCTCCAACCATGACAGGTCAGGAGTGTGGATCTCTCCAACCATGACAGATCAGGAGTGTGGATCTCTCCAACCATGACAGGTCAGGAGTGTGGATCTCTCCAACAATGACAGATCAGGAGTGTGGATCTCTCCAACCAGCAATTCAATGTTTTGTTTTTTTTTCAAACACATCTACACTATATCCAAAAAAAAAGCAAAACAAGAAACTGTGAAGTTCTGCTTTCATGTTGTACACCCATTAGACAGCAAGCAATGTTCACAGGTTCATCTCAGGGAGCCAAGTAGAAGCTTATGAAATCCATCTTTAGGCCTCTATATTTTATAGGTTATAAAAACGCCAGTAGCTTTGCAGTGAGTTTTTCAACTTTTTTGCAAAAGCGTTTTTTAGCGGTTTTCCGCGTTAGCGTTTTTTTCTGAAGAAAATTTTTTTTTTTTTTCGATGGATCAAAAACATAAAAAAAAACGCTGGTGAGCAACGTTTTTGAGCGTTTATTGACGTTTATCAGCGTTAGAGCATTTTTACAGCTGAAAAACTGTCTCTCAGAACCCACTAGTTTTAGGTTTTTTTTTAACTGCTCAAAAACGCCACTGCCCAAAACTACTGATAACAGCCTATGTTTGCATAGACACATAGGATACCATGATGGAGAGTTTAATGACTGTAGAAAAAAACGTCTACAGCCAAAAACAGCTGCTTTAAAAACGTCAAAAAACGTCCAGTGTGCTTGAGGCCTTAGAAGTAGTAAAGCCTCAGCCACAGAAGAAATCATTATTGCTCTGCAGAAATTGTAGTAACCGTTGCCCCCTGCTGGCAGCCCTTGTCAATGTCCTCCCCAAGTGTAACAGTAGTCAGTGCTCACTGCTGGCAGCATTGCACAGCGTCCTCTCCAGCTACAGCTGTGGTCAGAGACCTCCTTCCTCAACATCAGTAGTCAGCGCCCCCCTTTACCTCTTCAGTAGTAGTAGTAGTCGGTGCCCCTCCCCTCTTTGTAGTAGTAAGTGCCGCCCCCCCTTTCTGTAGTAGTGGTTGGTGTCCCTCCCCTCCCTGTAGTAGTAGCCGGTGTCCCTCCCCTCTCTTTAGTAGTAGTCGGTGCTCCTCCTCTCTCTGTAGTAGTTGTCGTGCCCCTCACCTCTCTGTAGTAGTAGTCATTGCTCCTCCTCTCTCTGTAGTAGTTGTCGGTGCCCCTCCCCTCCCTGTAGTAGTAGTCGGTGCTCCTCCTCTCTCTGTAGTAGTAGTCGTGCCCCTCACCTCTCTGTAGTAGTAGTCGTTGCTCCTCCTCTCTCTGTAGTAGTTGTCAGTGCCCCTCCCCTCTCTGTAGTAGTAGTCGGAGCCCCTCCCCTCTCTGTAGTAGTAGTCGGGGCTCCTCCTCTCTCTGTAGTAGTAGTCGTGCCCCTCTCCTCTCTGTAGTAGTAGTCGTTGCTCCTCCTCTCTCTGTAGTAGTTGTCGGTGCCCCTCCCCTCTCTGTAGTAGCAGTCGGTGCACCTCCCCTCTCTGTAGTAGTAGTCGTGCCCCTCCCCTCTCTGTAGTAGTAGTCGTTGCTCCTCCTCTCTCTGTAGTAGTTGTCGGTGCCCCTCCCCTCTCTGTAGTAGTAGTCGGTGCCCCTCCCCTCTCTGTAGTAGTAGTTGGTGCCCCTCCCCTCTCTGTAGTAGTAGTCGGTGCCCCTCCCCTCTCTGTAGTAGTAGTCGGTGCCCCTCCCCTCTCTGTAGTAGTAGTCGGTGCCCCTCCCCTCTCTGTAGTAGTAGTCGGTGCCCCTCCTCTCTCTGTAGTAGTAGTCGGTGATCCTCCCCTCTCTGTAGTAGTAGTCGGTGCCCCTTCCCTCTCTGTAGTAGTAGTCAGTGCCCCTCCCCTCTCTGTAGTAGTAGTAGGTGCTCCTCCTCTTTCTGTAGTAGTCGGTGCCCCTCCTCTCTCTGTAGTAGTAGTCGGAGCCCCTCCTCTCTCTGTAGTAGTAGTCGGAGCCCCTCCCCTCTCTGTAGTAGTAGTGGGAGCCCCTCCCCTCTCTGTAGTAGTAGTCGGTGCCCCTCCCCTCTCTGTAGTAGTAGTCGGTGCCCCTCCCCTCTCTGTAGTAGTAGTCGGTGCCCCTCCTCTCTCTGTAGTAGTAGTCGGTGCTCCTCCCCTCTCTGTAGTAGTAGTCGGTGCCCCTTCCCTCTCTGTAGTAGTAGTCGGTGCCCCTCCCCTCTCTGTAGTAGTAGGTGCTCCTCCTCTTTCTGTAGTAGTCGGTGCCCCTTCTCTCTCTGTAGTAGTAGTCGGAGCCCCTCCCCTCTCTGTAGTAGTAGTCGGAGCCCCTCCCCTCTCTGTAGTAGTAGTCGGAGCCCCTCCCCTCTCTGTAGTAGTAGTCGGTGCCCCTCCCCTCTCTGTAGTAGTAGTCGGTGCCCCTCCCCTCTCTGTAGTAGTCGGAGCCCCTCCCCTCTCTGTAGTAGTAGTCGGAGCCCCTCCCCTCTCTGTAGTAGTAGTCGGAGCCCTTCCCCTCTCTGTAGTAATCAGTGCTCTCTCCCCCCTAGGTCCTCACATCGTCCCAGTGGCCGCTCTCATATCTCCTCTTCCTCAGGATTGGCTCCAGCTCCCCGCACAGTTCCTCCTCCTCCTCCCCGGTGATGAAGTCAGTCTGCAGGCGGAGGCCGGGGCTCACCCGGGACAGGGCGGCCTGGCAGGAGGGCAGCACGTGACTCTCCGGTATCGCCCCCACGTGGCAGAGGCGGCTCGGTCCAATCAGCAAAGCGAGGGGAGAGCCGGGGCCCCGCGGCCTGGACACACAGCGGAGCCAGAACCGCATGTTACCAAGGCAACCGAGAGCTCCGCTGGGCGCCGCCATCTTGTCCCCGCGCTGTGCATTGTGGGAGGAGAATAGGACAGCTGGGAGACGTGTGTCACCTTCACTGCGCAGGGCGGGAGTTTTACTATAATACTCTATAGAGATCCTCCCTTAACACAGCCGTCCTCTATACTGACACTTCAATACATTACAGATATATGAGAAACCCACAGAACGGGAAAGTGCATCGAAATGGGGTTTTTACCTTTCCAATGGACACTCATCTTCTGGGGTATAGAGTGTCAGATCTGGGGTCTTACTCAGACCGATTTTCAGCTTTAGCGCTGTCGCACTTTGGCAATTGCAACACTTTACTCATTTTACATTTCTTTCACACAAATAGAGCTTTATTTTGTTGGGATTTTCCACTGGGTTTTTAATTTTTTTGCTAAAAAAAAAAAAAAGTTTTTCTTCCTTTCTGCTATAAATTTTGCAAATAAGTAATTTTTCTCCTTCACTGATGAGGCTGCACTGATGTGTGCTGATGAGGCTGCACTGATGTATACCTTATGAGGCTGCACTGATGTACGCTGATGAGGCTGCACTGATGTATACCTTATGAGGCTGCACTGATGTACGCTGATGAGGCTGCACTGATGTACGCTGATGAGGCTGCACTGATGTATACCTTATGAGGCTGCACTGATGTGCGCTGATGAGGCTGCACTGATGAGTACTGATGAGGCTGCACTGATGTGTGCCTGATGAGGCTGCACTGATGTGCGCTGATGAGGCAGCACTGATGTGTGCTGATGAGGCTGCACTGATGTGCGCTGATGAGGCTGCACTGATGTATACCTTATGAGGCTGCACTGATGTGCGCTGATGAGGCTGCACTGATGAGTACTGATGAGGCTGCGCTGATGAGGCAGCACTGATGTGTGCCTGATGAGGCTGCACTGATGTGCGCTGATGAGGCTGCACTGATGTGCACTGATGAGGCTGCACTGATGTGTGCTGATGAGGCAGCACTGATGTGTGCCTGATGAGGCTGCACTGATGTGCGCTGATGAGGCTGCACTGATGTGCACTGATGAGGCTGCACTGATGTACGCTGATGAGGCTGCACTGATGTGTGCCTGATGAGGCTGCACTGATGTACGCTGATGAGGCTGCACTGATGTGTGCCTGATGAGGCTGCACTGATGTGCGCCTGATGAGGCTGCACTGATGTGTGTTGATGAGGCTGCACTGATGTGTGCTGATGAGGCATCACTAATATGCGGCATTGACGGGCACTGATGGGGTTGCACTGATAATCATGGCATTGAGGATCAGTGCCCTGATTATCTGTGTACATGTCTCCTGTCACACTTGCCGGTCATTGGCTCTCCTCTCCTCACTCTGTGACAGCGGGTGAAGAAATGATTGCCAATAACCAGCAAGTGTGTTATCCCACAGCGAGAGAGCTGCCCTGTAGCCGTCTTTCGGCTATAGCGTGGTAATGAAGTCATTAGTAGAGAGGTGAGGGGTTAGAACATCTACATTGCCTTGAAAAAGTATTCATACCCCTTGAAATTTTCCACATTTTGTCATGTTACAACCAAAAACGTAAATGTATTTTATTGGGATTTTATATGATAGACCAACACAAATTGGCACATAATTGTGAAGTGGAAGGAAAATGATAAATGGTTTTCATTTTTTTTTTACAAAAGAATATGTGAAAAGTGTGGTGTGTATTTGTATTCAGCCCCCTTTACTCTGATACCCCCAACTAAAATCTAGTGGAACCAATTGCCTTCAGAAGTCACCTAATTAGTAAATAGAGTCCACCTGTGTGTAATTTAATCTCAGCATAAATACAGCTGTTCTGTGAAGCCCTCAGAGGTTTGTTAGAGAACCTTAGTGAACAAACAGCATCATGAAGGCCAAGGAACACACCAGACAGGTCAGAGATAAAGTTGTGGAGGAGTTTAAAGCAGAGTTAGGTTATAAAAAAATATCCCAAGCTTTGAACATCTCACAGAACACTGTTCAATCTATAATCGGAAAATGGAAAGAGTATGGCACAACTGCAAACCTACCAAGACATGGCCGTCCACCTAAACTGACAGGCCGGGCAAGGAGAGTATTAATCAGAGAAGCAGCCAAGAGGCCCATGGTAACTCTGGAGGAGCTGCAGAGATCCACAGCTCAGGTGGGAGAATCTGTCCACAGGACAACTATTAGTTGTGCACTCCACAAATCTGGCCTTTATGGAAGAGTGGCAAGAAGAAAGTCATTGTTGAAAGAAAGCCATAAGAAGTCCTGTTTGCAGTTTGTGAGAAGCCATGTGGGGGACACAGCAAACATGTGGAAGAAGGTGCTCTGATCAGATGAGACCAAAAGTGAACTTTTTGAACTAAAAGCAAAACGCTATGTGTGGCGGAAAACTAACACTGCACATCACCCTGAACACACCATCCACACCGTGAAACATGGTGGTGGCAGCATCATGTTGTGGGGATGCTTTTCTTCAGCAGGGACAGGGAAGCTGGTCAGAGTAGATGGGAAGATGGATGGAGCCAAATACAGGGCAATCTTATGCCGCGTACACACGAGCGGACTTTCTAACCTACTTGGTCCGGCACACTTTCCGACGGACTTTGTCCGCCAGGTGCGCCGGACTTTAAAACGAACGGACTTGCCCACACACGCCGGGATTTTCCGGCGGGCTAAGTCCGCCCGTCTTTCCGACGGACTTTCGCCGGAGTTCCGGCGGACTTTCAGAATGAACGGACTTGCCCACACACGGACAAGTCCGTTCATTTTGAACGTGACTCAGGTGCGACGGGACTAGAAAAGGATGTCAATCTTGCCGCTTTTATCGGCGAGATTGACACCTTGCTAGCCCCGTCGCGGGGCATACCAGGCCCTTAGGTCTGGTATGGATTATAAAGGGGAACCCCGCTACGCCGAAAAAACGGCGTGGGGTCCCCCTAAAATCCATACCAGACCCCGATCCGAGCACGCAGCCTGGCCGGTCAGGAAAGGGGGTGGGGACGAGCGAGCGCCCCCCCCCCTCCTGAACCGTACCAGGCCGCATGCCCTCAACATGGGGGGTGGGTGCTTTGGGGGAGGGGGGCGCCCTGCGCCCCCCCCCCCCAAAGCACCTTGTCCCCATGTTGATGAGGACAAGGGCCTCTTCCCGACAACCCTGGCCGTTGGTTGTCGGGGTCTGCGGGCGGGGGCTTATCGGAATCTGGGAGCCCCCTTTAATAAGGGGGCCCCCAGATCCCGGCCCCCCACCCTATGTAAATGAGTATGGGGTACATGGTACCCCTACCCATTTACCTAGGAAAAAAGTGTAAGTAATAAAACACACTACACAGGTTTTTAAAATATTTTATTAAACAGCTCCGGGGGGGGATCTTCCTCCGGCTTCGGGGGTCTTCTTCCGGCTTCGGGGGTCCCTCCGCTTCATCTTCTCCCGGCGTCCGGTTGGTTCTTCTCCGCTCTCCGGCCTCTTCTCCCGGTGTCGCAGGTCTTCGGCCGGCCCCTCCGCTCTCTTCATGTAGCTCTATTGCGAGCGGAGGTCCGGACTTCTGGGCTTCTTGGCTTCTTGGCTTCTTGGCTTCTCGGCTTCTCTTCTCTTCTCTTCCCCCAGATGTTGACACGACGCTCTCTCCGGCTGGACTGGTCTCTGAGGGCTGCGTTGTGACTTATATAGGCGGAGACCCCGCCCCCATATGATGTCACAGTCCCTGGGCATGCTGGGACTGTGACGTTTTAGGGGGCGTGGTCGACCACGCCCCCTAAAACGTCACAGTCCCAGCATGCCCAGGGACTGTGACATCATATGGGGGCGGGGTCTCCGCCTATATAAGTCACAACGCAGCCCTCAGAGACCAGTCCAGCCGGAGAGAGCGTCGTGTCAACATCTGGGGGAAGAGAAGAGAAGAGAAGCCGAGAAGCCAAGAAGCCAAGAAGCCAAGAAGCCCAGAAGTCCGGACCTCCGCTCGCAATAGAGCTACATGAAGAGAGCGGAGGGGCCGGCCGAAGACCTGCGACACCGGGAGAAGAGGCCGGAGAGCGGAGAAGAACCAACCGGACGCCGGGAGAAGATGAAGCGGAGGGACCCCCGAAGCCGGAAGAAGACCCCCGAAGCCGGAGGAAGATCCCCCCCCCGGAGCTGTTTAATAAAATATTTTAAAAACCTGTGTAGTGTGTTTTATTACTTACACTTTTTTCCTAGGTAAATGGGTAGGGGTACCATGTACCCCATACTCATTTACATAGGGTGGGGGGCCGGGATCTGGGGGCCCCCTTATTAAAGGGGGCTCCCAGATTCCGATAAGCCCCCGCCCGCAGACCCCGACAACCAACGGCCAGGGTTGTCGGGAAGAGGCCCTTGTCCTCATCAACATGGGGACAAGGTGCTTTGGGGGGGGGGGCGCAGGGCGCCCCCCTCCCCCAAAGCACCCACCCCCCATGTTGAGGGCATGCGGCCTGGTACGGTTCAGGAGGGGGGGGGCGCTCGCTCGTCCCCACCCCCTTTCCTGACCGGCCAGGCTGCGTGCTCGGATCGGGGTCTGGTATGGATTTTAGGGGGACCCCACGCCGTTTTTTCGGCGTAGCGGGGTTCCCCTTTATAAACCATACCAGACCTAAGGGCCTGGTATGCCCCGCGCTCGCCGCAATAGGAAGATTTGTTTTTCCTATTGCAGCGAGCGCGAGATGCAATACCATCCCCTCGTGTCGCATTTGGTCTGTCGGACCAGCCTACACACGAGCGGGCTTTCCGTCGGACCAGCACACACACGAGCGGACTTTCCGCCCGAAACTGAGTCCGACGGAAAGATTTCAAACATGTTTAAAATCTAGGTCCGGCGGGCTTTTGGGAAGAAGTCCGCCGGAAAAGTCCGCCGCCGCCCACACACGGGCGGATTGTCCGGCACACTCTGGTCCGCCGGACCAAGTATGCCGGAAAGTCCGACCGTGTGTACGCGGCATTAGAAGACAACCTGTTAGAGTCTGCAAAAGACTTGAGACTGGGGTGGAGGTTCACCTTCCAGCAGGACAACGACCATAAACATACAGCCAGAGCTACAATGGAATGGTTTAGATCAAAGCATATTCATGTGTTAGAATGGCCCAGTCAAAGTCCAGACCTAAATCCAATTGAGAATCTGTGGCAAGACTTGAAAATTGGTGTTCACAGACGCTCTCCATCCAATCTGACAGAGCTTGAGCTATTTTGCAAAGAAGAATGGGCAAAACTTTCATTCTCTAGCTGTGAAAAGCTGGTAGAGACATCCCCAAAAATACTTGCAGCTGTAATTGTAGTGAAAGGTGGTTCTACAAAGTATTGACTCAGAGGGGCTGAATACAAATGTACCCCACACTTTTCATATATTTATTTATATAGAAAAAATTTAGAAAACCATTTATAGTTTTCCTTCCACTTCAGAATTATGTGCAACTTTGTGTTGATCTATCACATAAAATCCCCAAAATACATTTACGTTTTTGGTTGTGCTCAGACCATACACCGCACACTGCATCAAATTGGTCTACATGGCTGTCGTCCCAGAAGGAAGCCTCTTCTAAAGATGATGCACAAGAAATCCCACAAACAGTTTGCTGAGGAAAAGCAGACTAAGGACATGGATTACTGGAACCATGTCCTGTGGTCTGATGAGACCAAGATAAATGTATTTGGTTCAGATGGTGTCAAGCGTGTGTGTCGGCAACCAGGTGAGGAGTACAAAGACAAGTGTGTCTTGCCTACAGTCAAGCATGGTGGTGGGAGTGTCATGGTCTGGGGCTGCATGAGTGCTGCCGGCACTGGGGAACTACAGTTCATTGAGGGAGCCATGAATGCCAACATGTACTGTGACATACTGAAGCAGAGCATGATCCCCTCCCTTCATCGACTGGGCCTCAGGGCAACATTCTAACATGATAACGACCCCAAACACACCTCCAAGATGACCACTGCCTTCCTAAAGAAGCTGAGGGTAAAGGTGATGGACTGGCCAAGCATGTCTCCAGACCTAAACCCTATTGAGCATCCATGGGGCATCCTCAAACGGAAGATGGAGGAGCGCAAGAACTCTAATGCCGCGTACACACGAGCGGACTTTACGGCAGACTTTGCCCGGCGGACTTTTCAACGTACTTTACGACGGACTTTCGAACGAACGGACTTGCCTACACACAATCCACCAAAGTCCGTCGAATTCGTACATGATGACGTACGACCGGACTAAAACAAGGAAGTTCATAGCCAATAGCTGCCCTAGCGTGGCTTTTTGTCCGTCGAACCAGCATACAGACGGCGGACTTTTCGACCGGACTCGATTTCAACGGATTAATTTAAAACATGTTTCAAATCTAAGTCCGTCCAACTTTTGAGAAAACAAAGTCCGCTGGAGCCCACACACGATCGAATTGTCCGACCAAATCCCGTCCGCCGGGCAAAGTCTGCCGTAAAGTCCGCTCGTGTGTACGCGGCATAACATCCACCAGCTCCGTGATCCTATTGAGCATCTGTGGGGCATCCTCAAACGGAAGGTGGAGGAGCGCAAGGTCTCTAACATCCACCAGCTCCGTGATGTCATCATGGAGGAGTGGAAGAGGACTCCAATGGCTACCTGTGAAGCTCTGGTGAACTCCATGCCTACCTAAGAGGGTTAAGGCAGTGCTGGAAAATAATGGTGACCACACAAAATATTGACACTTTGGACATTTTCACTTAGGGATGTACTCACTTTTGTTGCCAGCGGTTTAGACATTAATGGCTGTGTGTTGAGTTATTTTGAGATGACAGCAAATTTACACTGTTATACAAGCTGTACACTCACTACTTTACATTATAGGAAAGTGTCATTTCTTCAGTGTTGTCACATGAAAAGATATAATAAAATATTTACAAAAATGTGAGGCGTGTACTTACTTTTGTGAGATACTGTATAAATTTTTTAGCGCGTTTTCAGTTTTGTAGAAACACACTACAGTCCATTTACCATGGTTTCCTATGGGTCATGCTGTGTTTTTTTTTTGAAGAACCTGCTAATAGTCCGAGGCTCTAATAGGCTTCAAAATAGGGCGGGCTCGGGGTGCAGAGCATTGCACTACAAGCCCGCCCAGGTGTGTTGCAATAGCGAATGAAAATTCGCTATTGAAACACCGATCCTTCTCCCGGGCAATCAGGAAGCGGGTCTGAGACCCATTTCCCGATTGGTCGAAAGGAGAAGCGTCCTGGTTGGCCGCCGAGGAGGAAGGAAACAGAAGCTGCCGCCACCGCCATGCCCGTGGAGAGCAGGGGAACCCGCCGCCGTGATGCCCGCGGAGAGCAGAGGAAGCCACTGTTATGTCCTCGGAGAGCAGGGGAAGAAGAAGCCGCTGCTGCCGTGATGACCGCGGAGAGCAGGGGAAGCCGCCGTTATGCTAGCGGAGAGCAGGGGAAGCCGCCGTTATGCCCACGGAGAGCAGGGGAAGAAGAAGCCGCTGCCGTGATGACCGTGGAGAGCAGGGGAAGCCGCCGTTATGCCCGCAGAGAGCAGGGGAAGAAGAAGCCGCTGCCGCGATGACCACGGAGAGCAGGGGAAGCCGCCGTTATGCCCCCGGAGAGCGGGGGGAAGAAGAAGCCACCGCCGCTGTGGTGATGACCGCAGAGAGCAAGGGAAGCCGTCGTTATGCCCGTGGAGAGCAGGGGTACCCACCGCTGTGATGACTGCAGAGAGCAGGGGAAGCCGCTGCCGCCGTGATGCCCGCGGGGAGCAGGGGAAGCCACCGTTATGCCCGTGGAGAGCGGGGGGAAGAAGAAGCCACCGCCGCTGTGGTGATGACCACGGAGAGCAAGGGAAGCCGTCGTTATGCCCATGGAGAGCAGGGGTACCTGCCGCTGTGATGACTGCGGAGAGCAGGGGAAGCCGCCGTTATGCCCGCAGAGAGCAGGGGAAGAAGAAGCCGCTGCTGTGATGACCGCGGAGAGCAGGGGAAGCCGCCATTATGCCCCCGGAGAGCGGGGGGAAGAAGAAGCCACCGCCGCTGTGGTGATGACCGCAGAGAGCAAGGGAAGCCGTCGTTATGCCCGTGGAGAGCAGGGGTACCCGCCGCTGTGATGACTGCAGAGAGCAGGGGAAGCCGCTGCCGCCGTGATGCCCGCGGGGAGCAGGGGAAGCCACCGTTATGCCCGTGGAGAGCGGGGGGGAAGAAGAAGCCACCGCCGCTGTGGTGATGACCGCGGAGAGCAAGGGAAGCCGTCGTTATGCCCATGGAGAGCAAGGGAAGAAGAAGCTGCCATGATGACCGCGGAGAGCAGGGGAAGCCACCGTTATGCCCGCGGAGAGCAGGGGAAGCCGCTGTGATGACCGCTGAGAGCAGGGGAAGAAGAAGCCGCTTTGATGCCCGCGGAGAGCAGGGAAAGAAGAAGCCGCCGGGAGAAGCGCTGCCCGCCGGGGCAGGGAGGGGGGTTGTATCACTGTTTGCCGCTCCCCAAAAAAAAATTACCACCAGCCGCCACTGGGGTCACGTTTACATCTGTGCATTTTATGGAAAGGGCCAGGGACTTTTTTCTGTTTTTTTGGTTCCATAGACTTTAATGGATCAAAAACATATATTGAAAAATGCAAAATGGACCAGGAATATGCAAACTGCAACCTGCATAGGTGTGAACCAGGCCTAAAGGCAAATAGGCTGTTCGCTTTGCAAGAAAAGTTGTCCCTGCACTTAGTGAATATGGCGAGGTTTCCCTTTACAAAGACTACCCAATGAGAAATGTCATCGATTAACAAGGATCACCTGACCTACCAAGACAATCAGGTGTGTATGTTATATACCACCTGACCTGCAGTGGGTGTGGTTTCAGACAATTCAGTCTGTTGTGTTTTTATGCTGGCATAGCACATGTGTGCTACTACTGATTGATCAGTAGAACTGTGATCGCAAGAGCGGTAAGGTCCAACCCAGAACAATCTTTATATAGTATGCAATTATATGTGTATTGGAGATGTTTAAAGTAAACCTGTAGTCTTTTTTTAATATAAAGTTACTCAATAAAGTATAACTAAAGGCAAACTTTTTATTTGGGGGGTTTTGGATGGAGTGGAGAGGGATTAGAAAAGCTGTCTGGTTTTTATTGCTGTCTGTGCCCCCACTCAGGAGATTCACCTTCCTTCATTGTCCTGTTTACCATCACTGTTGTGGAAAAAAAATCCCAAATGTTGGGTTGTCACCACAACAGGAATAGAGGGGAAATCTTCCATTGGGGACACTAGCTCTAGGGCTTTGCACTGGAGGTAATTCCCCCATCGCTTCCTGTTTTGGCTATGGGACAGGAAGTGAAGGAAAATCTCCCCAAAGGGACACAGGTGACAAAAAAAAAGACAGGGGTTCTCTATGTGATGCCTTTCTAGCCTCGAGGAACCCTTGAAATAGGTTTCATGTCTCAAGAAACCCCTGCAAAGTATATTTGTGGTAAATAAATGGAAAGGACTGTGGCTTACCTGGAGTTTTTGACACCCAGGGGTTGATTTCTTAAAGGCAAATTGCACGCTTTTTACAAGGGAATTTTCCTTAGTTTAGTGAATGGGATGAAGCTCTGCTAGCTTCCATCATCCAATCATGTGCAAGCAAAAATAGTGTTTAGGTTTCTTCTTCCTCCCCTTGATTCAGATATACATTTTTTTCACTGAATATCATGTGCGGCCTGTTGGTTATGCCAGGGGGACCTTAGGTGTGGCCCTTGTATACGGAGTTGACCATCCACTGTGCTACACAATTAAATGGTGGCTTGGTGGGAGATCAAAATTGCAGGCCTGCAAATGTCTTTTGTAGTTGCTTACATTCAAAGTAAGGTGATACAAACAGATTGGTCTTCCACAATTTAAGTATCCTGGTTGACCTACTATACATCACCCGTGTAGCTGTAACCTTGCTTCTGGAGCACTGTATCAATCCACCATGCAATAGTATATGTCACATACTCCAGCTGACCACTAGGTGGTGATAGAGTCCTTGTTGGTGCTTGGATGTATAAACTGTGTGTTTATGGAAATCTAAGCATTGTCTGTGTTTACTATATTACAAGTACACTTGTGATGATCACTTATTTGTTTATATATTACTTATATACTCAATCTATTTGAATATTTTATTGTACACTGTAATTTATTTAGTCTTCATTAGAACACAGAACTGTAGCACTTACTAGGATGCCCAGGAGCTGGGTTAATGTAATAAGATATTACAGGGGTAATAAGACACTCAGGAGCTGGGTTACTGTAATAAGATATTACAGGGGTAATAAGACACTCAGGAGCTGGGTTAATGTAATAAGATATTACAGGGGTAATAAGACACTCAGGAGCTGGGTGACTATAATAAGATATTACAGGGGTGATACGACACTCAGGAGCTGGGTGACTGTAATAGGATATTACAGGGGTAATAATACACTCAGGAGCTGGGTGACTATAATAAGATATTACAGGGGTAATAAGACACTCGGGAGCTGGGTGACTATAATAAGATATTACAGGGGTAATAAGACACTCAGGAGTTGGGTTACTGTAATAAGATATTACAGGGGTAATAAGACACTCAGGAGCTGGGTTACTGTAATAAGATATTACAGGGGTAATAAGACACTCAGGAGCTGGGTTAATGTAATAAGATATTATAGGGGGTAATAAGACACTCAGGAGCTGGGTGACTATAATAAGATATTACAGGGGTGATACGACACTCGGGAGCTGGGTGACTGTAATAGGATATTACAGGGGTAATAATACACTCAGGAGCTGGGTGACTATAATAAGATATTACAGGGGTAATAAGACACTCGGGAGCTGGGTGACTATAATAAGATATTACAGGGGTGATACGACACTCAGGAGTTGGGTTACTGTAATAAGATATTACAGGGGTAATAATACACTCGGGAGCTGGGTTACTGTAATAAGATATTACAGGGGTAATAATACACTCAGGAGCTGGGTGACTGTAATAGGATATTACAGGGGTAATAATACACTCAGGAGCTGGGTGACTATAATAAGATATTACAGGGGTAATAAGACACTCGGGAGCTGGGTTACTGTAATAAGATATTACAGGGGTAATAATACACTCGGGAGCTGGGTGACTGTAATAAGACACTCGAACTGGGTGACTGTAATAAGTTGGTGTGAATGTTTTGTGATGTGTGCTCCTGTCCTAAGATGAAATAAACAGACATGCACTATGATGTAATTTTTACCCTTAGGGGGTCGATATGTTTCGCTCATCAGGGACATCGGACAGAAATTTACGTGATGTCATTGTGTCTGAGAATACGGAGTTGAAGAAATTCCATGAACAGATGAAGAAGGAAGTACGGAACATTCTCAGCAGACATGAGGGGACCCTGGGCCGAGGGGTCCTGGAGGTAATATTTCACACTTCTCCTTCCTACCTGCTTACCATGCCTCTATAAACCTGCTGCTACAGACACCTCCATGTATTTGGGAGGGACATGTGCGCATCTCAAACACATTCTAGTTTTGAGTCACGGGATGACCTTCCCCGGCCTCAGGCACTGGTACATGTAGCCTGCATTGTTCGGTATCTGGATCATCTGTGATGCATTACACTATGGCAACACTGTAGTATCCTGTTCTACTACATTAAGGAGTATATGTGTGTGGGGGGGGGGGATGTCCAATGAAACTGCTAAAATTAATTCAGTGCAAATGGGGCAAACTCAAACCTTCTATGGTTATTCTCTGTAGGTTATGTGTGAATGAGGAAAATACTGCTATATCTCCACTAGATGGAGCAGAGATGTATACACTTTTCCTATGGTATTCAGTGCCATCTAGTGGCCATAATGCAGCATTTTCTCCTTTCCACATTCTCAATCTGTAGATTATAGCCTGAGCACAATGGATTTTGCACCTTTCGCACAGAATAGATTTACCGGCTGCTGCTATGCAAATGGTGTCTCTATATCTCTCTCTATATCTCTCTATATCTCTCTCTATATATCTCTCTCTATATATCTCTCTCTCTATATCTCTCTCTCTATATCTCTCTCTCTATATCTCTCTCTCTATATCTCTCTCTCTATATCTCTCTCTCTATATCTCTCTCTCTATATCTCTCTCTCTATATCTCTCTCTCTCTATATCTCTCTCTCTCTATATCTCTCTCTCTCTATATCTCTCTCTCTCTATATCTCTCTCTCTCTATATCTCTCTCTCTCTATATCTCTCTCTCTCTATATCTCTCTCTCTCTATATCTCTCTCTCTCTATATCTCTCTCTCTCTATATCTCTCTCTCTCTATATCTCTATATCTCTCTATATCTCTATCTCTCTCTCTCTATCTCTCTATATCTCTCTATATCTCTCTCTCTATATCTCTCTATATCTCTCTCTCTATATCTCTCTATATCTCTCTCTCTATATCTCTCTATATCTCTCTCTCTCTCTCTCTCTCTCTCTCTCTCTCTATATCTCTCTCTCTCTCTCTCTCTATATCTCTCTCTCTCTCTCTCTCTATATCTCTCTCTCTCTCTCTATATCTCTCTCTCTCTCTCTCTATATCTCTCTCTCTCTCTATATCTCTCTCTCTATATCTATATCTATCCCAAATTTTTTTTTTTTTTTTTTTTTTTTAAGTTCGCTAAAAGTTATTAATTTACAGACTGGCCACATTACCGCACACAACATTTTTACTGCATGTTACTGTAACCCAGGAAGTGAACTGCAGTGTTTTTTGTGTGCCACAAGGTAGATTGTGGCACAAGAATATTATCCCTGAAAGAATCCTGCCAAAACTTTTTTTTATTTTTTTTATTTATTTTTGGGGTTGTCTGAAGGTTGTGTTTACCTGCTTGGAGATATACTGGTTTTCTGTGCATCCCTGTTCAGGCAGTCTCATTCATGTCAAATGTGCAGCTGCTGCATCCCAGACACACACTGTTTCCCTGCTTCCAATTATAACATCCATATGGGTGCAGGTCCCCAAACTCGCACTGTCTTCACCCACATAGGTATTAAATTGGGAGCAGTGCCTGGACACAGCTGCTGTGTCCCAGTTGACGTCAATAGGACTGCCTGCACAGGGATGCACGGAACACCTGTGCGGGTAAATACAGCCTTCGCATGGACCCACGCTGTGGTATAGGGGTATTATTAATATTATTATTATGACCTTTTACCATATGCCTTAAATGCTTGTGTGTATCCTTTTGAAACTTGGCTTTTACCCAGGATTCCTCGGGGGTGAACAAGCGTGGTGGACGTGCAAGACCTGCCCGGGTGGCAGATGCTGGGTTTACAAGCACCCTGAAGAAGCAATGGAACAGCCTCAAGCAGCTTGTGGAGGTTCTAGAAGCCCGCGGTGAGCCATGGAGTAATTATTGTCCTGTATAATAAAACAAAATATTCTTGTGATGGAAGCTGCATTCTCATAACTCATGTGCCACGTGCTAGTTTTGGGGCATTGATGCTGAACTAATACATGGGGGGGCGGTTATTTACTAAAACTGAATAGCCTGTTGCATTAGTGTGTGCACCGCAGAGCACAAATATACACGTGTGTGTGTGTGTGTGTGTGTGTGTGTGTGTCAGCAGAGCAGTGGATGGTGTCAGAGCAAAGATTGGGGTGTGTGTGTGTGTGGTGTGTTTGTGGTTTGTGGTTTGTTTTGTTAAAACTTTTTCCAGGAGCCCCGTTATGGAGCTTTGGTGGAATATCAAGGGTCTAAACAGACCCCTGATGTCTGTCTTTTGAGACAGAAAGAAACTGAAGACAGAGATTCGCCAGTCCCTTTCTCTGCAGCCTGCAGTAAAGTTTACTATGCTTCAGTCAATCACCGTGTTCATTCAGAAGAGGAAGTCCGGTTAATGCAATTTTACCAGCCCCTTCCCTGCTCTTGAGAGCAGGGAAGCTAGCAGCACTGCAGGAGGGAGACGGGAAGCAGGGGGAATCGGCAACGCATGGGGTGATTAGGGTGTGCCCAGGCACATCTGACACACCCTGCCAGGGCCGATCCTAGGGTCACCGGCGCCTGGGTGCAGAAATATTTCTGGCGCCCCCACATGGGCGTGGTCATCTTACCAACTCCTCCCCTTTACAAATGTTTCTATGGCAATGACTCAAACAGAGATGCTCCCCTAAGAACTCTTTGTTACCCTAGGATCCTCCTATGATCTTTTAACAATAAAAAAAAATACAGGAAGAGCGTACACTAATGAGACCTGGAGGAGAGTCTCTCTGATGCACACAAAGAGGGCTTCTGTTAGAAAGAACCCCCAGACATAGTACAGGAGATGATCAGAGACTGCAGACATAATACAGGAGATGATCAGAGACTGCAGACATAATACAGGAGATGATCAGAGACTGCAGACATGGTACAGGAGATGATCAGAGACTGCAGACATGGTACAGGAGATGATCAGAGACTGCAGACATGGTACAGGAGATGGTCAGAGACTGCAGACATGGTACAGGAGATGGTCAGAGACTGCAGACATAGTACAGGAGATGGTCAGAGACTGCAGACATAGTACAGGAGATGGTCAGAGACTGCAGACATAGTACAGGAGATGGTCAGAGACTGCAGACATAGTACAGGAGATGGTCAGAGACTGCAGACATAGTACAGGAGATGGTCAGAGACTGCAGACATAGTACAGGAGATGGTCAGAGACTGCAGACATAGTACAGGAGATGGTCAGAGACTGCAGACATAGTACAGGAGATGGTCAGAGACTGCAGACATAGTACAGGAGATGATCAGAGACTGCAGACATAGTACAGGAGATGGTCAGAGACTGCAGACATAGTACATATTGGCCGATCGGCCCTCTCACCTGACCCAACGATACAGCAACGGTTCCTCTGATCAGGAGTCAGCTCACTCTGAATTGCCCGTGGTGACTCCGCTGTATTCCTGCAATGACTCCATTCCTTTCAATGCCAGCGATGGCGCTAGGCTGTGTGGCTTTCCCTCTGGTGGCGCAGGGCAGTGGGGTTCTCTCTCTGATGGTGTTCTCTCAGCACTGTCCTCTCCCTCTGGAGTCCTGGGTGTACTTCCCTGAAAACTTTCCCAGGCTCCTGTCTCTCTCTCTCTTTCCCATTCAGCTGAGCATGCTGTGTGGGCTGCAGTTTCCGTGTTACAGTGGGGCTGCCAGTTCTCGGGACTACATGTCCCACAATCCTTCTCTGCTCCTTTTTCTATTCTGTTTCCTCCCTGGTTGATATGAAGGCCGGGGAAGAAACATAGTGGGCAGCTGTGCTGGCAAGCAGCGCTCACTAGTACAGCAGCATGCAGGAGGAGAGGAAGGGGGGAAAGGAGAGGGAGGGGGGAAAGGAGAGCCCGCAGCTGCATTGGCTTCACTAGGGTTAGGATCACCCCCCCTTCCACCAACTATAGTCGCCCCTCAGTGCAGACCCCCCTCCACTACATATAGACCCCCCTTCCGTCAGTACAGACCTTACTCAGTACAGATCCCCCCCAGGTAACCCCCCCTCCATTAGTACAGACCCCCCCCAGGACAGATCTCCCTCTCCATTAGTACAGACCCCCCCAGGACAGACGCCCCATTAGTACAGACCCCCCCCCCATTAGTACAGACCCCCCCCCCATTAGTACAGACCCCCCCCCTCCATTAGTACAGACCCCCCCCTCCATTAGTACAGACCCCCCCCTCCATTAGTACAGACCCCCCCCTCCATTAGTACAGACCCCCCCCTCCATTAATACAGACCCCCCCTCCATTAGTACAGACCCCCCCTCCATTAGTACAGACCCCCCCTCCATTAGTATAGACCCCCCAGGACAGACCCCCCTCCATTAGTACAGACCCCCCAGGACAGACCCCCCCCTCTATTAGTATAGGCCCCCCTCCATTAGTACAGACCCCCCAGGTCAGACCCCCCCTCCATTAGTACAGACCCCCCCCCAGGACACACCCCCTCTCCATTATTACAGACCCCCCTCCATTAGTACAGACCCCCCAGTAGACCCCCCCCTATTAATACAGACCCCCTCTCCATTAGTACAGACCCCATCTCCATTAGTACAGACCTCCAGGACAGACCCCCCTCCATTAGTAGAGACCCCCATATTAGTACAGACCCCCCCTCCATTAGTACAGACCCCCCAGGACAGATGCCCCTCCATTAGTACAGACCCCCTCTCCATTAGTACAGACCCCCCCTCCATTAGTACAGACCCCCAGGACAGACCCCCCCCATTAGTACAGCCCCCTCCCATTATTAGTACACCCCCCCCCTCCATTAGTACAGCCCCCCCTCCATTAGGGTACATATATACACCCGGGCGGCAGCTGAAGAGGAGAGAACAGTGTGCAGCCAGCCGCGCCGCCCGGGTGGAGAGCAGAGCAGTTTAAAGCAGGCAGGAGACACAGAGCAGAATGTGTCGGGCACGGACCGCTCCTCCGCTCCCCCCCCGCGACATCACTGTGCGGCTGGTCTCTCTCCACGCAGAGACCAGCCGCTCTGCCTCCGAAGTCTCTCTTTCTCTGACAGGAGGAGGGAGGGGCTTGAGCAGCACACACCGCGGCGGCGGCACCTTCCTTCTTTTAACACCGGTGTCTTGTCAAATACAGTCCCCTATCATATAGTGTCCTCCCTGTACTGCGCAGGCGCAGTACGGAGGACAAACGAGACGCCGAAAGTCTCCGAAGTTTAACAGCTGATCATCAGCTGTACACGGCGCCTGCGCTGTTATTCTCACCCTATGTCCAGGATCATTCCCTACTATCCAAGTGGACATAGAGTGAGAATATATAGTTGCCGAGCGCAGCGAGGCCGTGCCCGAAGCGTGGCGAGCGAAGCGAGCCCGCGAGGGGCCCTCTTACACTGCCATCGCTAAGAACTGCCGAAGCGCCGTGTACAGCTGATGGTCAGCTGATCAACTTCGGACATTTTCGGCATCTCCTTCTGCTCCGTACTGCGCAAGCGCTGCGCCTGCGCAGTACGGAGCGGACACTATCTGATAGGAGGACACTATATGGCAGAACACCGGCGGAGAGCGCCGCCGCCGGACACAATCAAGAGGAGGAGGAGGGAAGGGAGCACTCTGGCGCTTCAGCGCCCCCACCTCTCTGGCGCCTGGGTGCACTGCACCCCGTGCACCCCGTCTAGGACCGGTGTCTTGCCGAATAAGTTCCTTCGGCGGATAGGTTCCCCCCCTGTACTGCGCAGGCGCAGCGCCTGCGCAGTACGTACTACTGTCGGCCGCCGGAGATAGCCGAAGCTCAAAAGCTTCAATCAGCTGTACACGGCGCCTGCGCTCTGGGTCCAGGTTCCTTCCCCTCTATCCAAGTGGACCTAGAGGGGGAATCTAAAAGTGCCGAGCGCAGCGAGGCCGTGCCCGAAGCGTGGCGAGCGAAGCGAGCCCGCGAGGGGCCCTCTTACAGGCGCCGTGTACAGCTGATTTTCAGCTGTTCCGCTTCGGCTATTTCCGCCGGCTTCTACTGCGCATGCGCAGTAGAGGGGGGAACTAATCCGCCGAGCGGAACTTTCTCGGCAGAACACCGGCCCTGCACCCTGCGCACACGCCTATGTGAATAGTGTAAAATCTGCTGCAGCTCCACATAGAAACCAATCAGCTCTCAGGTTTTATTATTAAAGCTTAATTGAACAAGCTGAGGTTTAAAGCTGATTGGCTACCATGCACAGCTCCACCAGATTGCTCCAGTTTTAGTCTACCCCGCTGATTCATTGCCCAAAACTTTAATGTGCAGCTTAGGAATTGGGGGAACGACTGCTTCAGTCAGAGCCTAATGACACAGGTGTGTTGTCACTCATGCTCTGCAGCCATGTAGCATAACATAGCTGGGTGGATCACAAGAGTATGTGCATTCCTTTGTGTATGGAGTAACTGATACAGCTGCTAAAATATTGTATGTTCAGTATGCTAATTTTTTTTTTTTTTTATAATATGGTGATGAGATTGAACCTTTTGTCAGAATCTTTTTTTTATTGCTGTGCCTGTGTTAGGCTGATTCCCCCCCCCCCCCCCCTAACTTCCTGTTCTAAGGCTTGGTATAACTGTGTGTTTTGTTGTTTGGTTCTCCCATCCACACAAGTGATGAGATGTCCCATACTGGGGCATTGTATTCTGACAGCGGGACTCTGCTGTCAGAATACACAATCAACAGCTGCAGCCACTGATCTTTGAAAGTTTTCCAGTGTATCTGTTCGGCACGTGTCCAACTTGGCAAGCCACACACCGATCAAAATTCATCTGGTCCCTACTGAACCATCCAAATCTTTATCCATCTGTACCCAGCTTTAAGAGACGATGGAATAGGGAAAAGTCTTACCAACAGGGGCACAGACTGCTTTGAAAACATGACCAGGACATGCATCCCTCTTCATACTAACCAAAACTTAAATAGCTAGAGTTGGGCTTTAAAGTGGTTCTAAAGGCTGAAGGTTTGCATGAAGGTTAAAAAAAAAAAAAACCTTTGCACAGAGCAGGTAGGTATTTAAAAAAAAAAAAAAAAAAAAAAAATTATATATATATATATATATATATATACACACACACAGGGGGTCCCCTAGTTACAAACATCCAACTTACAAACGGGGGGAGACAACAGGAAGTGAGAGGAAATCTACCCCTAGGAAGGGAAATTCACTCCTGTAAGATCTATTATGGGGAAAAGGAACCTCCACTGATGCTTTATCACCAAGGCTTGTTTCCACAACAATCAAAAATTTTCAAAATCCAATTGTCATTGGGACAGAAAGTGAGGTGAAATCTTCTGAAGAGGAGCACAGACAGCAAAACAAATGTTACAGGGGTGATAACCCTTCCCTATGCTATCCAAAAAGCTTAAAAATAGTTTTTTGGGGTGGAGCTACACTTAAAAAAATGTACCTGTTCCGACTTACAAACAGATTCAACTTAAGAACAAACCTACAGTCCCTAACTTGTTTGTAACCCGGGGACCCCCTGTGTGTGTGTGTGTATATATATATATATATATATATATATATATATATATATATATATATATATATTTCCTTTACAAACACTTTCAAGCTGAACTCCAGACTCCCCGTTCAGTCTTGCACAGTTGTACCAGCTCCTTTCCTGTACTGACATTGTGTACTCTGATTTCACTGCACTCTGTGAGTAGGGTTGCCACCTGTCCAGGATTCACCCGGACAGTTCGGGTTTGGAAACAACCGTCCGGGGTTTCAGACCGCCTGAAACCTGGACACATTGATCAGACCGGACTATGGCTTCCCAGCAGGGTTGCTGGCTGCAGTTGTGTAAGCCGAGAGTGTGTTGCACTCTTTCACACTGCCTAAAGCCAGCACTAACACTCTCTCCCCACCCCCCCCCCAAAAAAAAAAAAAACAAGAAAACACAAACACACTGGAGAGGAGAGAGGGCTCAATCTGCACCTTTTCCACCCCACCCCCCACCCCTCTGTCTGCCCACACTCCAATTCCCGGGGCTGTGCCTCAGAATAGGAAAGTTGGGCCGGAAATCTGAAGTCCAGCAGCCTCAGATACATCTGGATGAGAGGTGCTGACTGCCAAGGGGTGGTGTGTGAGCTCACCATCCATCCCTGTCTGTGACTGAAGTCTCCCTCTTCTTTCTCCTGCCTCTGAGTACACTGATGTAATGAGTGCTCTGAGAACCCTGATTTACCTTAGAGTTCCCCTTTAAACCAGAGGCCACAGTGTTCCCCCTTAAATCAGGGTTCCCAGAGCATCCCTTATGTTAGAGTCCCCAGAGAAGGCAAAATACAAACAGAATAAACTTCATCTGTAAGCACAATGGCCTGTATATAGGAAACACAAACCGTGACTTGTAAGAGCGGCCAGTCCTTTCATTATATCTGAAGTAAACCTACCAAAAAGTTGAAGTGGATGTATACCCTTACATATATACCCAGTGACGTGACTGGCCTCGGGTGATACGCTGTAGGATTTGTTTAATCTCTAATCTCTAAGTTGTACCAGTCTATCTGCAGTCCTCTTCTCTGTCAGTTTAAAGCACAGTTTATAAAGCATGTCTGAGCCATCAGAAAAGGGGGGCTTAAGTTGCAGAGCTCAGTGAAGAGAACTCCAAGAGCTGATTGGAGGGACCTCCCTTCCCCCTCACGCAGGAACAAAGCTGAGGCTGTCAATCAGCTGGAGGTCCCTCCCCTGTCACCATTTTTTCTTTTGGTGTCAGGAAAACTTGTCAGAAGTGACTCGTGCTGATAACGGAGGAACGAAGCCGCAGACAAAGGTGACATTTGGTGATCTTAATTGAGAAAAGTACACACTATAGAGGGATATGCTCTGCTCATATTTCATGTCTGAGGTTTACAACCACTTTAAAGGCCCTCTGGTACTCAAGCAAAGATGCCAAAGTGGAGGCTACATCAGTATAAGTGCATGCAGAGCAGGACTGGGCTGTCACTAATAGCTCACTTCCACCGATTATACTGGGAGAGCAGGTCTCTTCATGTTTGGTCAGTGGAGGTAAGCTGTCAGTGTGCCAGTGATTGGCTCAGAGCTCCTGATTAAAGTGAAGTTGACTATCTGAGCACCACAAACCAAAAACGTTATTTTAATTCATCTATAGCAGGGATCTCTAAACTTTCTGAACAAAGGGCCAGATTACTGTCCTTCAGACTTTAGGGAGGGCCAGACTGTTGCCAGTGGGAGTAGAAAATGTACCATCGTTGGTGTCGGTGGGAGGAATAGTGCCCCATCTTTGTTGGTTGGCAGGGAATAGTGCCCAGTCTTTGACACCAATGATGGGACACTATTCCTCCCATTGACACCAATGATGGGGTGTCAGTGGGAGGAATAGTGCCCCATCATTGGTGTCAGTGGGAGGAATAGTGCCCCATCATTGGTGTCAGTGGGAGGAATAGTGCCCCATCATTGGTGTCAGTGGGAGGAATAGTGCCCCATCATTGGTATCAGTGGGAGGAATAGTGTCCCATCATTGGTGTCAGTGGGAGGAATAGTGCCCCATCATTGGTGTCAGTGGGAGGAATAGTGTCCCATCATTGGTGTCAGTGGGAGGAATAGTGTCCCATCATTGGTGTCAGTGGGAGGAATAGTGCCCCATCATTGGTGTCAGTGGGAGGAATAGTGCCCCATCATTGGTGTCAGTGGGAGGAATAGTGCCCCATCATTGGTGTCAGTGGGAGGAATAGTGTCCCATCATTGGTGTCAGTGGGAGGAATAGTACCCCAAAGGGCCACAGTTTGGAGACCACTGATCTATAGTATTCAAAGCAAACTCATCCATCCATGTCTCCATGCTTTATTTTGTTGAAACACCCCCTAGCATTTCTAGCTGTGGGCATCTTGAGTAAGGGTAGATGATTCATGTAGCATTTACTTTGTGTAATCCATTTGCCCGTAGCTCAGGCATGCAGGTGTCATGTCAAATGAGCGAACGCATCAGATCAGCTAATGGAAGAGATGTTCTGTCAGCTGTGCATATGTTCCACCGCTACCAGGTCTGCTAATCTGACAAAACACCTGCAGTCAGAAGGCGGCAGCGGACATCTTGCTACACCCAGCTACGTCTTAAATTTCAGAGTAATTTTAGCAATAAAGTAAGCGTATATAAATATACTATATTGACATCTGTGATGCTGTTTGGATGTTTAATTTTGAAAGCCTAAAGGTTTAGTGCTGAGCATTGCTGGGGTGTACCAACATGGCCTCTGCCACCTTCCTACACCTGGCATCCAGCTTCTTTCAAAATGTAACATCAAAACTGCATCACAGATGTCAGTATACTATATTTATATCTGCTCACTTTATTGCTAAAATTACTCTGAAATTCAAGACTTGTAGTAAGATGTCAGCTGCCGCCTTCTGACTGTAGGTGTTCTGTCAGATTAGCAAACCTGGTAGCGGTGGAACGCTGTGCGCAGCTGACTGAACGTCTCTTCCATTAGCTGATCTGATGGGTTTGCTCATCTGACAGAACACGGGCAGGAGGGAGTGCTTCGCTGAGAAAGCCTCTCCTTTTCCTTCAGAGAAACACAATGCCCATGAAGACTCCTGGGATGCATGAAATCATTTTGGCCTAGGCCAGAAACCAGAAGGCAATTTTTAAAGAAATATTAAAATAAAGTTCAAGTAATTATAAAGTGTACCTTATCCATTTATAGATAGCCAGGCAATTGTACAATTACATTATAATTGTAGTGTGCAGGAATGACCTGTGAATTGACACCCCGAAGCTGAATACGGTGCAGAAGATGGTCAGAGCAATCTGAATGTAGGAGAGGCTCCCATCCCGGATGCACCCCCAGCACAGCACCTAAGGGGGGTGCCTCTGATTTTGCCCTGCGTACAAACGTGTTGGATGAAGAGCCACATTTAAAACGAAACCCTTTAATTTGTTGAGTGGTGTTGGAAATGTTTTGGAGCTCTTTGCTTATCAATGAAATCACTTTACATTTTATAATGGCACGGTTTTAATCCTGCAGCATCTCAGCCTGAGGTGAGTCACGTGATCAGCGTGACCGACCATGAGAAGGAACTGACGCGGCTCAAGGAGGAGGTGAAGGAGCTCAGGGAGGAGCTGGCGCAGAGCAAGGAACTGATCGGTCATCAGCAACAGCTACTACAGGTATAGATGCAGAAGGGGATTGTACGAGTTCTTGCAACTCCTGTAGAAAATTATGTATTACCTGCGGAGGCATAGAATTCTCATTTCTTTTAAAATCTTCAATGTGTTTATGGACTCCACAGTTTACAAATCAAATGTAGCAAGTTGATGCGTTTCAGCCTAAACGGCTTTAGTCATACAAAATAACAGAACCTAAAACCACACAATAATGGTTTGTATAACCACTTCCCAACCACACACTGTGCTTTACTGCTACAGTGCAGACGGGCTGTGCAGAATCACATGTGTGTTTATATTTATATTATGATTTTCCGGGTAGGGGGGGGCGCGCCGTGGTTGGTCACAGCACAAGCCGATCAGCGGGTGCTGGCTAATGAATGACCACCTGCACCCGCTAGACGGCAAGGAGGAAGAAAGGACAGGGCTCTGGGGGATGTCTGTTTTTGCTTCCCTGCGAAGCAGGGAGTAAAAACCCACAGATCCCTTAATGGTGTTAGCAAAATTTCCATTTGGTGCACCTCTAGCAGACATGATACGAGATGGTCAGAGACTGCAGACCTGATACAAGCAATAAATGCAGCCTCACCAGTGCCCATTGGATGTAGCCTCACCAGTGCCTGGATCAGAGCGGCGATCTGTTGCTGCGTCGCGAAGCTGGATTTGAATTTCCTGGCCGCAGTACCCATGTCCCACCTCCTCTGATATCACACAATTTTTGTTTGGCACTGATTGGCATCCATCAGTACCATTAGTATAAATTGGTGCCGCCTTTTAGTGCCCATCCATGCTGCCTTTTAGTGCCAACTCATTGGTGCCACCTCATCGGTGCCTATCAGTGAAGGAGAAAACTTGCTTGTTTACAAAGTTTTGTAACAAACAATTTTTTTTGATTTGTTTAGCGGAAAATAAAAAATACCACCAAAAGAAAGCTATATTTGTGGGTACAAAATGATAAAAATTTAGTTTGGGTACAGTGTAGCATGACCGCACAATTGTCATTCAAAGTGCGACAGTGCTGAAAGCTGAAAATTGGTCTGGGCAGGAAGGTGTATAAGTGCCCTGTATTGAAGTAGTTAAACATAAATATGTAGCAGAATACATATTAGCCTAAATTTATGAAGTGTTTTTTTTTTTTTTTTTTTTTTTTTGTAATTGTCAAAGTAACGCAGTGCCATATAGCAAAAAATGGCCTGGTCATAAAGTGAGGTAAATCTTCTGAAGGTCAAGTGGCTAAGCTCCACCTAGCAATTATTCCAGCAAATAGTCAATAGAAACCAATGCGGCTAAAAGCAGATAACTGGAAAAACACGCAAAGCTCCGTACACACGGGCCAAATGTCAGGAGACATCAGCCGGTTAAACAAAAATCGTCCAACATTCGGCCCGTGTGTATGGCACCCTGTCCGACAAAAGCTGGCTGTTTGGCCGGCTTCTGTGGGACAAACCTGCTTGAAAAACAGCAGCTGACCAACTCCCAAACAATGCTCTCAGCAATGGCGGAGAGCGCAGACTGGAGTGTTTTGGCGGGGGGGTGGTGGCGCCAGAACACTCCAAGCTTTCAATACCCAGGAACCTGAAAGAGGAAACATTTGTGATGAAAATCTAATTCAAAATGTGTTTTGCATTTTGATCGAATCAATGCGTTCACCTGTCAGAACACAGCAGCTCAGCGAGGGAGATTGCTGTATGAACGTCGGATCATTCGTACAATGGCTCCGACCGGAGCTGACAGGCTTTTTTCCGGCCAATCTGCTGGGTTGAACGGAAAAAACTCAGTGTGTACCAGGCTTTAAACCTCAAAAACCACATCCAAAAATACTAAGATTGTATAAACGACTAAATAGATTATCTGTATTTTTTACAGGGGAGGCACATGATGAAAATGTACCTGAGGGGCATGGTAGGGAAGAGAAGGTGGCGATTAACACAGATGCAAGTCCAGGTCATTAAGAACCAGAATCGGGAGCCTTACCGTGATTCGCCTTACCGTGATTCGCCTTGCCATGATTCGAACTATCCAAATGAAAAACCCATTTCTAATTCGATGTTCATCACAAATGTTTCCTCTTTCAGGTTCTTAGGCATTGAAAGCTTGGCTCCATTGCCCAGGAGAGGTGATAGAGACAGCTTTTGGGGAAGGAAAAGCCTGGTGGAAACTAGGGTCCCTCAAGGGCTAAACCTGAGATGGGACCTTGACTTGCATCTGCGTTAGGCCAGGCCATAGATGGTTCGAATCTCAGCAAGTTCAGCAGGAACCGGCCAAGACTCGAACCGTGTATGGGTAGGCTGAATGTACCAAGTTGATCGCTCAATCAATTTGGGTTCAACCAGCATGTCAGATTTACTTGCGATTATTGCTAATGGCTGCTATATATATATATATATATCCTCTTCTGACTGGGATGGCTTCCCCCCGCCGGGAGAATACAATGTCTCGGCAGGATGGATTCCCCTTTCAGCTCTGTGTCAATCAGGGAATTTCTTTCCTGCAGTCTGTGGTTGCAGGAAGAAATTTGCACAGTCTATGGCCTTCCTAAATCTCCACCACCTCGCTCCTACCATGCCTCTCAAATATAATTTTTAGCGTGTGCCTCCCCTGTAATATGCGGATAATCTATTTAATCATATATACCATTTTTAGTATTTGTTTTTGTTGTTTTTGTTGTTTTTGTTGTTTTTGTTGTTTTTGTTGTTTTTGTTGTTTTTGTTGTTTTTGTTGTTTTTGTTGTTTTTGTTGTTTTTGTTGTTTTTGTTGGTTTTGTTGGTTTTGTTGGTTTTGTTGGTTTTGTTGGTTTTGTTGGTTTTGTTGGTTTTGTTTTTGTTGGTTTTGTTTTTGTTGGTTTTGTTTTTGTTGGTTTTGTTTTTGTTGGTTTTGTTTTTGTTGGTTTTGTTTTTGTTGGTTTTGTTTTTGTTGGTTTTGTTTTTGTTGGTTTTGTTGTTTTGTTGTTTTGTTTTTGTTGTTTTTGTTGTTTTCTCTGCTTTTAGTGGTATGTTTAAACCTCCTGGGCAACTAATTAGCATATTTTCTATTGGCTTTTTGATGGAATAATTGCTAGGTGGAGCTTTATACATGCGAGCATTTTATGGTGTTTCTATATTCTGTATGACTAAAGCCATTTTTGCTTGAACACGTCAACTTGTTACATTATATTTGTACACTGGGGAGTCATTAATAAACTGAAGGTTTCAAGAGCAATAAATGGCAATGTGGAGGATTTGTGCGACTGGATCGGGCACCCCTGAGCTCTTTGTTACTGCTGATTAAGTAGCACCAGCTGATCTTGTTGCTATGATTCTAGAATTCTCATTTAGCTGTCAGTCTCCCGCAATTAAAAACCAAACAAAAATAAAAGATGCATTGTAAACCGTATTGTGCTCAGGCAGCAGGGCGCTCCTCCAACCTACACATAATACCCAATAAAAGAAGAAAAAAGACACAGCTGGTTTACAGCAATATAAAATGTGACTGCTTGTCATGTTCATATATTGCACTTAACCTGGCTATAGTCTGAAAGGATTGCATTAGAAAATCTTAATTTCGGGAACATTCGTTCAATTTTTGAATAATTGAGGTTAAATTGGCATTCGCTTTTGACCGCAGTGGACAAGAAAATTCAAAGAAGCCGAAAGGAATTTTTTATTTATTTTTTTTTCTAATAATTTTCTAACAGTGATGTGTTTTTTTTTGTTCAGGAAGTTGCATTCTTTCTAAAATGTTATGTTAAATGCAAACATAATTTTGGCGTAATTTCAAAGGACCTTTGTCAAGTGATCGAATATTCTAATGGGATTTTTGGACGACCGTTCATTTGTAAATTTACTAGTGTTTGACCAGCTTAAAGTTTAAAGATGCACACATTAAATTGATTGTAAATGGCATGTGTGTATAGAAAACAAAGGGTTGGGTTGGGGGGGCACACCCTAAAGATCTAAAGTCGGTGCTGCTATAAAGGTTAGATAGATAATGAATCCACACTCCGGTTGTTGGTCTTTAAAAAAAATCTTGGTTTTTATTGACACGCCACAGTTGACGCATTTCAGCCTATAAGGCCTTAGTCATAACCACATTACAGACATAAAACTTTGAAATAAATGGTAGCTCTAAAGATCATAGGCTCCATCCATTAATTGTCTTAATTGACCGAAGGCAATTAAAAAGGGAATCGGCTGCAATACATGCTGGGTGATCCATGTGTATGCCACTAAATTTTCACACCTTGTGGTGGTGATATGCACACACGTGCATATATCCATGCGCATATACATAAGAGAAAACGCCATAAAATACAAAAAATTAAAAAAAAAAAAAAAAAAAATATATGAAAATGACAATCCAGGTATGTGAAAATGCCCCAAGAGAGAAAATGTAGATGCAGATCCCACCTTAGGTTTAACCCCCGAGGTGCTCAGTTTTTTTTAAATGGAACCACAGAGAATAGCGCACACATACAAAAATACAAGAGGAGTAACTTTTAAATCTTACAAGGCTGCTTTAAAGCACCTAATCTTAATGAGTAAATGTGGGCATCTAGTCACATATGGCCATACTATGCATAAGCCCACCATAAGCCAAAGTACTCCCCATATATGCATGTGCAGTGCGTGCCTGTCTGTGATGCCACATCCGGGCGCCCACAGTGACAATGCCGGCGCGCGCAGAGAGGAGCGGGGCTTGGTTCGCCTGCATCGCTGGACCATGGGACAGGTGAGTGTCCAATTTAAAAAGTCAGCAGCTACACTTTTTGTAGCTGCTGACTTTTTTATATGGGTGGAACTCCGCTTTAAGTAGTGTAGCCTGCAGCTAGCACACATCTTCCATGGCTAAGAGAAGTGGGATTTATCTTTTCTTTTTTTATGAATAGTGTAGGGTCCACTGATAATGGGGGGTACTTTGGCGCAGTGGTGGGCTTAAGCATGGTTTGGACATATGTGGCTAAATCCCCATATTTACTCATTAAGATTAGGTGCTTTTAAAGCAACCTTGTAAGATTTAAGTTTACTCCTCTTGTATTTGTGCGTGTGTGTATAATTTGCCTGCTCTGTGCGCCATCTTAGGAAGCGACATCCTGTGGTGCCACACCAGCGGACTCGCTCCTGAGCCAGGCTGTGTGCTTCTATTGACATGCACATCATTTGACTCCTGCTGCTGTCTCTGAGCCTGTAAGGCTGGGTTCACGTCCAGTTTGCAATAGCAGGAGATTTTGACCGGCTCTCTATGGAGCCAGTTCACATATCTCCGGTGTGAATTTGCATAGGAGTCCTGTGCGTCTTTTGGTCCGTTTCGGGTCCAAATCAGCCAAAAATTCAGTCTGAAATTGAACCTCAAACTGTGAACCAGGACGCATGGACTTCTGCTGGAAGCTGTATGTGGCGCTGGTGTGAACCCAGCCTAAAAGGGGAGACAGAAAATCAGAGCTGCTGCAGATGGGCATAATGCTGGATCGATCCGGGACTCTGGTAAGTATCTGGGGGGGGGGGGGGGGGGCACAACTAGTGGAAGGTCTTTACTTTACTTTAATGCAGGCAGTGCATTAAGGTAAAAAAAAACAAAAAAAACCCTTCTGGCTTAGAACCACTTCAACTCTACTCATCGTAATAAAGATAAGAATGAGTTGACTAACTTGTATTCCATGCTGAAAGTATAGCATAAGCTGTGCTAAATTAAAATGTAGTGATTGATTTTATTTTAAGCCCACCTCCAGCCAAAACTTTTTAACTTTGAGTTGGCTCCTTCTTCCTTCTTCCTTCTTCCTTCTTCCTTTTTCCTTTTTCCTTTTTTCCTTTTTCCTTTTTCCTTTTTCCTTTTTCCTTTTTCCTTTTTTCCTTTTTCCTTTTTCCTTTTTCCTTTTTCCTTTTCCTTTTTCCTTTTTCCTTCTTCTTCTTCCTTTTTCCTTTTTCCTTTTTCCTTTTTCCTTCTTCCTTTTTCCTTCTTCCTTCTTCCTTTTCCTTCTTCCTTTTTCCTTCTTCCTTTTTCCTTCTTCCTTCTTCCTTCTCGGGCCTAAACGGGAAGAGCAGGATGAAGAGCTAAAACCCCTGCCAGGTTTTTATTGCTACTTATGACCCTTATACGTAAAATTACTCTTGCTTCCTGTCTTATTGACCGTTGTCAGCAGGACAAGAACTGAAAGGAAATGCTAAATGTAACAGTTGTCAGTGCAGAGGAAGTTGGAGGAAATCTCCCAATGTGGGCACTGGATCAACCACCAATGCTAAAAGTGGAATTTCCCCTGATGGAGGAGATGCCCTGTCTCCAGGGTAAATTCCATCAATCAACATCTAACAAAGGTTCTTAACCTTCCTTGCACTAAACTAAAATGTTTTGAATGGCGTGTTTTGACCTTACAGTTACAATAAACTCCAAGGTATTTGCTAATGGAAAATGATTCCCATTTAAGGATGAAATGGTTCTCTTTGTGGCAGGATCAATTGTTACCTCCTCCTGGGACAGGACAGCAGTCTCCGCTGTGGACGCTTACTTCTTAGAGGAGCAGTTGAGGCTGCAGGAAGATCGGGCAGTGTTCGAGGAGCAGAGACTGGCTTTCCAGGATGAGAGGGAGAAGTTCACAGAGGCGGCCATTCGTTTGGGCCGAGAGGTGACTTTCATTTCTATCTTTCAACACGCCTTACCTTTTGTGAGGAAGAGCTAGAAGTCCGAAACCTAGAAACTAATTTTACATAAGATGAATGCTTTGACATTTCCATGTACACTGTAATCACAATTGGTGTTCCAACATACTTGACATGCCATGGTGGCTCCTCCAAGGAATAGGAACCAGTCTACAGTACAGTCAACTGCTCATATTGAACTGTTGACCAGTAAACTGATCACTGTAAGCATAGGTTTAGCAGTTCAGGACACTACAGCTGTGTAGAAATCTTGCAGAAACCGGAATAAGCACACCACCTGGAAACAAATGTATTTTGCGGTTGCTGGCAAGAACACCTTATTTTTGGCTGTGGGTAGCCTTTTGTATGTTTAGGTGCCATGTCAGACTGGCAAAATGTCCTCAACAGCAGATTACTGATGTGACAAGCCGCTTATCCTACTGGAGTCCTTCACTGGCCTAGAATTCTGCTCGCTAGGGAGGGAGCACCATGTCGTTGGCCTGGCCAGCAGTTGGGTCCCTCCTTGGGTTAAAAAAGTAAGTTGCCTCATAAAGGACCAGTGACTGCAAGTTGTCAGCAACAGGATTGCTAATCTGAAATGACCCAAACCCCTGGTACCCAACCTGTGGCCCGAGGGCCAAATGCGGCCCTTGGATCTCAGTAGTTTGTAGTGGGAACATTGTTTTGGGTATTTCTCTACTAACCTCATATAACATGTTCCTGGTTTGGTATGGTCTTCTGCAGCCATCCCCAGCCAAAAATGTGTCCTGTCCACACTCTGACCCTCATTTTACTCCTATTAAAGTGGTTGTAAACCTGTTACAACCACTTTTACCTACAGGTAAGCCTAGATTAAGATC